>NC_056730.1:977109842-977212342 GCF_019279795.1 Protopterus annectens | reverse complement strand
ACATACACACAAATGCATACATGTTTTGTTTAATTTATGCTTACATCAGCTTCTTACAATGATGACACTCACCATACTGGACACTTGTTTTAATGCTGACCAGGGTACATGCAGCAAGTAATGGATTGCGAATTCAACATGTGCTCCATACTATGTGGACATTCAGGCAGGTGCATAAAATGAATACTGATTATTTTTTTAAAGGGGAATTATGTTCTATCTGCTCTGTCCCATACAGCCCTGTGTGTGTGTCTGCTCCTACAAACTTGTATCCAAATGTAAAGCCACAGGTAACAGCTTCACAGAGCTGTGACAAGATTAATGAGGGTCCATCAGCCACCTTAGTTGTTGGCAAGAAAACAGTTTATGTAGATTTTCAAATTATACCAAAAATGTATTTCTTAACTTAATATAATTAACTTTCCTTTATAAAAATTAGACAAACATGTATGGCTGGCTATACAAAAAAAGAGTTAAAGTTATATTTCATTTTAAGTGGCAAAATGGGAAATGAAAGAAATTTTATGGACTTGCTTTTAGTATGCATACTTTTAACCATGTACATTAAGGCAATCAAGAGCAAAACATTCCCTCCTAAGAATGTGATTAACAGCTTCTTCCCTGTATCGTACTTCAGGGGGTAAAGGAGCTGAAAGCAATAATTTAATGTTAATCTTCTAGGAAAAATTACGGAAACCTAAAATTCTCAGTCAACAGAAAATAACTATTGTCAACCTTAAAATCAAAAAGAATACTGATATTTGACTTTATGAACTATATTAAATCAGCCAGTTCCAGTTCAAAATGAAATGTCAAAATGCAAATATAGTTTTAGGAAAGAATCTTATCTGCCATGAAAGGCATATGCTCTTGATTTTTAAAGACTACCCAACTGCCAGTGACTTCTAGACTAAACTCCAAGAGTATTTATGGATCACGCCCAAATGAAAAATGGACAAAAATGTTTAAAGATGACAGACACAAAAAGATCAACAAATCAGAACAGTACATTAATCTCAAGAGAGACTGTGTCCAACATAATATCACATTTACAAAGTTACGTACCAACACACTACGTAAAAGCAAACTAAGTGCATAAAATGGCATAGCCACACTAGCTCGAGACTTAAAAGTATGAATAAACAAGGGTATGATGTCATGCTGACGTTCATTTCAAGTGCAGTGGTCTGAGGAAGGCCACAAAGGAGCCACATCACTGTACCATTACACTAACTCAGTGTGCCATGAGAAACTCTCTGCTGTTTTTTTTTTTCAGTTTCCTCTGTTTGATGGACAAAAAATTCTGGCTTGCCATCTGTGCTTTGAATAGACACAGCCTACCACACATGAAACAAACATCAGTCACAGTTGCTTTGTAGGTAATCATTGTAAATTACACCAGCTGACTTGTTCATGCAGTAGCATTTTTGCATTAAAGTTTGTTTTTCTTAGTCTTGTTCACTACATTATGTGCATAAATGTGCATGTATAACCTAATGACAGCTTCTTCAAAACTATTCTGAAAAAAATAAGACTTGCTGTTCCTAAGCCTTAAATATTTTATTTTCTAAATTAACTATATATATATTCTTTGTTTCTCGTGTCATTCTTCCAGCTTACATAAAGAAACCGTAACAATGAATGCTAAATAAACTTTCAGTTTTACTGAACAAAATCGATTTGTCTCAAAAACCTAAAAAGATGGCTCCAGAAAGACATGAAACTACAAACACACAAAAATATTTAAAAGAAGGCAAGAAAAAAATATATCAGTTATCCACCTAATGGAGTAATACTAAACTTTATGGAGAAGGACTAAAATGCAAACATTTATCTTGACTGATAACCGATTCAAAAGATTGTGTACCAATGTTCTATTCACTTAAAAATCATATTCATGAAATGGCAGTGCTTTGTCTTCAGTTAAATTAGATTTATCTAAAACATGTTTTTTTCCCCAGTCAACTTATAAACCTAAAGATCACTGGCTGTGTCTTTTTAAGTATGTACCTAGGTTCTACTTTATAATTCAAATGATTAAAATGACATCTTCTTGTCATGATTTTTTTTTTTACTTTAAAGTTTTAAATTCTCTATAATGGAACACATCTTTCCTGATTTTTAAAGACCATCAGCATCTCTGCCATATATGAAAACACTGACAAAGAAGCATAAAAATGATCTTACCTCTTCACTGTCATGTCATTCTTGATCAAGGTGCTCAGAAAGCGAGCATGTTTTAGGAATCACAAAAGAACTGATAGTTTTGTTGGGGGTCATTCATTCTTGATTATATATTTCTCAGCAACAACCTCACATCATGAATTTAAGAGACCTACAGCACCACAACTGCATTATTTTTCTGACAATTAGTCCAACTGTTGTGAAATGAAGTAGAAAACTTTCTGAATGCATACAGCTAAGCAGACTGCTCTTTCCTGCTATGCGAATTTAATGTGCATGAAGTCATCCTTAAGAAGGTTTCAAGCTATCTTACTGAAAAGAACACAATAATTACTATTAGAAGTAGATTCTCTCTCTCATACATATCTCTCATACATAATCTGGAACTTGCATGTACTATCTATGATGCTATGCAGCCAATTAAGTGCTAATTAAAATCTATCTGTAGTTATTCAGGAATAACTATATCATAACACCACCTTAATTAACAAGTGGTTTTCTTGTTGGTATATCACTTCCCAGTCCTCATTATCCAGGGACCATATTTAAAAATCTAAGCATATACAATGACATTCTCTCTTCTAATATCTATGTATCTAATGTACAGACTAAGAGGCAGAACAACTTTCTTTCCTGATGTTAATGACCAGCTGCCTGAGGTGTACTTTCACCTTAGCTACAAATATGGGTTTCTGCTTGCTGCTTTTTCTTCCATACACACAATGTAAAAAGACATCAAATGCTATAAAACCATATTTTAGCTTTATGCACTTAAACCCAAAAATGAGCACCTTTGTACCAAGCTCAGCAGAGCACAAAGGATACCCACCTTCATCAAGTTTATTTCCTCTCCTTATCCTTCATATTTTAACCCACCTATGTCAAGACACCTGCTTACGATACTCAGCAAATTTTCCTTAGCTACTATGATCTGTACCTTGCCCATATCCAATAATCCAGTAACTCCTCCAACATATCTGGACACAAACTGGCATAAGGAGTTTAAGGCATTTTCCCTTCTAGGCTCCACCTTCTGGAATGCCCTTCCCAGTGCTTTCTGAAACATACCAAAACCTGTCACATTTCTTCACAAATCATGCAGCCATTTCTCCCGCTCTTTTAAATCTATGTTTTGCTCCCCAAAAGCTACTAATCCTTAGCTGTTCTTGGTGCCGCTCTGCTTAATACAGTTAGTGATCAAAGTCCCTTAGGTTCATAGGTTCATACTAGGCTATCTGCCCTAGGGCATTTATAAGCCTAGCCAGAATGTGTTTGGCTTTCGCCACCCATTTTAAATCAATTTTGCTATGCCCTTTTTCGAGGTTAGTATACTGTGCCTCTGTCTAACAGTGACACAGAAGTGATACCCGGGGTAAACCTACGATCTCCCATCCACTCGTCAAGATTCCTCTTGAAGAGAGTCAATGAGGGACTCTGCCTAACCTGGACTGGGATTTTATTCCAGAGTGAAGGGAACCTCTGGGTTATGAATCTGTCCCTCCAGCATGTCCTATTTATTTCAGTGCTGAGGTTCAAGTCTCGAGCGTGGCTCGATGGGATTTGGATTTTCTGAGGTGCAGCATGTCCATTAATTCCGGGTTGGACATGGCTTTATACGTCAGGCACAGATCGCCTCTGAGCAGGCAGTATGCCACTGAGTAGAGCTGGAGTTTCTTTAACCGGGCAGCATATGGCATCTGTTTGAGCCCTTTGATCCTCTTGGTGAGGTACTTTTGGGGTCTTTCCAGTTGCTGCAGTTGTCTGGTAAGGTACATCCCAAAAGGGGCATTGTACTCAATTATGGGCCTGATGAGGGATGAGTAAAGAGGCACGATGACCTCCCCTGATCTAGATGTGAATCCCTTCATGATTAGGTGGGCTATATAAAATGTTTTTCTAACCACTTTGGCCACGTGGTTGTCAAATGAGAGATTGCTATCAACTTGGGTCCCCAGGTCCCTAATTACTACTTCTGTACTTAATGGATTACCACCTGTGTGGTAATTTGTGGGCACTTTGTTTTTGCCAAAGGGGATGACTATACACTTTTTGGCGTTTAGCTTGAGGCCATGGCTCTGGCACCAGTTGTCTGTTTCTATGAGGCCCTTTTGGAGGATGCTTGTGTCAGCTGGAGAGTCTATTATGGCGCCCAGTTTGCAGTCATCTGCGAACTTGGTCAGCCACAGTCCTTCCGTGTTGGCCTGTACCACCGAGAAATATATACCGAACAAGAGAGGTCCCAGGACTGAGCCTTGTGGAACGCCACTTGTAACTGGTTTGGAGTCTGACATGGCTCCAGCAATTCTAACCATGTGGGTTCTGTCCTTGAGCCAGTTTGCAACCCATCTAGTGACATAGGGGTTTATATTTAAGCTGGTGAGCTTATCTATAATGCCCGAGTGGGGTATTGTATCAAAGGCTTTTGCGAGGTCCAGGTATGCTGTGTGGACCACCTTCCCCTCGTCAATGGCCTTGGTGACTGTTTCAAAGAAATCGACCAGGTTTAAGAGGCAGGATCTGCCCTTAACACAGCCAAACTGGGTAGGATCCAGTGTCTGTAGGTCCCTAATATCTTTATTTATGAGGTTCATGATGATCCTTTCCATAGCTTTGCAGACCAAGCTAGTCAGGCTTATGGGGCGATAGTTTCCAGGATCTGTTGAGGCACCACCTTTGTGGAGAGGGACCACTGTTGCTGTACGCCACTCTTTGGGTACATATCCTGTAGTAAGGCTGAGATTGAACAGTAGTTTTAGGTTTGGGTTTAGCTCTTCTTGGAGTTCATGTAGGACGCAGCCTGGGACACCGTCTGGTCCCATTGATGCTGTGTTTTTTGCTTTGGAGAGGGCAGCTCTTATCTGAGCATCTGAGATGTCAGGGGGGCAGCACTCCGCTGGGATAGATATTTGCCCTTTTGGTGGGGGGGGGGGGAGAAGTTTGCGCTGAACCAGTCAGCTAGGATGTTGGCAATGTCTGTGGGTTTGGTGTATTTTTTGTCATTTTGGACTATTTCTGAGCATATCTGGGAATTCCCACCCAGGTTCCTAACATAACTAAAGAAAGCCTTGTGATTATCCTTAGTGTCCTTATATTTCTTGTATCGTTTTCAACTTCAGTTTGATTAAAGCTCTTACGGTCTTTCCTTTCATTTGTTTGAAAAACCCTACAAAAAAGTCACACACTGCTTTATAGAGATCCATTAGTATAAAACTTTTTTAATTAACCTAAAAAGTGAAAATGCACTCCAGTGACCACGAGTTCCCACAACATAAGTGAATGTGGTTTCAGCGAACCATATTTAAAAAAAATAAATAAATAAAGTACTCAAAATAAATCTGGTTGATGGAAGTACCATTATGCAAGCATAGGATAACTATTTAATGACATTTAAGTAAGGCAAAGTAAAGAAAAAAACTGCAAAAGTAATATATAATAAATCAAATGACAAGTAAATATATAAAGAAAATAAAGAAAAATAGTCAGGAGTAAGTAAATATCAATAAACATAAAATGGAACTGTTGCATGGTCAAGCATGGCAGTTTAAACAGCAATGAACGGTAAAAAGACAAAAAAAAAAAACACTGACTTTGATTGTCTAATGCCTGAAAGACAAACCAATGACATGTCACTACAATATCCAAGAGTCACTGGTGCATGAACAACAACATGGCAAATCTGCAGGTACACAATCCTTAAAACGCCAATTTAGTGATAATGACTAGTCCCATAAAGAACAAATGTACAGCCACAAAATCTATCTAGATGCAGCACATCTTAAAATATTTCATGTTTTGTCAATTACAAGATCGAAGTACAGCTATTTCAAAAATAAGTTCAGTATTCATTATTTCTTGCTTCAGAAAACATGATATTTTCTGACTCTTTACTTGCTCATTTTTGTACGTCAACACTCACAAAACGTAAAGTTTCAAAATATTTTTTTTCTCCAAAAGAGTACTAATTTATTTTATCCTGGTGCTCATTTATTTCTTGTAAGCCAGTCAAATTTTCACAAAATAAATATAATTATCATCCAGAGAGCAGAAAGCCACCAACTATTAGCATTCTGAAATATCTCATTCAAGGAGACCTGATCAATTAGAGTCAAACAATATGAAGAGCCAGGCATTGGAAACGGTCATACATTTGAAACTCTTAATTATAAATGATCCAGGATCTTCACCAAAGAAAACTGACAATGCAGTTAAAAGCATTGGCACATAGAAGATTGATGCAACACCACAGAAACATCAACAAGCTAGGTCTTCTGAATGACAGCTGCAATTCCTGGTTCTCTCTCTTTTCCCCCAGTGTAGAAAAAATAAGGCAATCATTCACTGAGGCACAAAATGTTCTAATATTAAGCCCAACAACAGTAATTGACAGAAAATGTTAAAAATCAGGAAAATGAATATGAAACTATTTAAATATATATGGAACAAATGGGCTCGGCAGCCAATTGCCTCCCAGCTGTACTTTAAACTACAAACTTAAATATTACTTAATATACTTGGTTTGACAGGCTACATAAGTATATATTATCCAATGGACCTAATCTGTTCCTACAGGGCTGTGATCTGTTAGTTTTAATTCATGACAGCAGTGGTTAACTATTCCACCTGTTAAATATTTCATGATTGTTTGCTTTTTATTTTAGCCTTGCATGCATCTCATGGAAACTGCATTATCAGTTTGAGAAGAACATTTTATATATAGTACAAATAAGGGTACTGTCATTTATCATGACATTTGTGTGCTTTTTTTTTTTGCATTTTTTCCTTTTCCTATGCCTCTACTGACCATCAGTCCCTATCACGGCTGAGCCCATTTTTCCCCATCAACCAGGTGCCAGACAGTAAGGAATAACAGACGCCCAAGCAGCTAATCCCTCTTCCAGTACACACCCACAGATGCTAGGGTCTACTCCATGCCCACTACTGGACAGCAAGTCACAGTAAGTATGAGCCAAGCCCAAATATGTCCTAGATGCACAGTCAGGCAAGTCAGGAAGGGGGAAATGAGCTGAGCTACAATTTTTTTTCTGTGCTTCTTTTTTTTAGTATCTGATTCAGACTGTACATGCATGTTGTGCAAACTCTCAATTAAGTCTAGTTGTCAGAAAGACACTGAGGTTGGCTAACAGTGCACTGGGAACAGTACTACAGACATATTAATGGCAGAAGTGCGCTATTGCATAATATAACAATAAATGAGCATTTGTGGACGAGACAAAGAAAGATTGGGAGTCTTGCAACTGAAAGGGAAAATGCCAGATGACTGTGATTGAAAGGAAAAAGCCAGATTAAACATAAGTGGTTTGTTTCTAACTCTGCCTGAAAATTACAACAAAGGGATAAATTCAAGTGTCTATGCAGTGGTCCAGTGCTCTGTTCATTGTCAATGAAGTGGTACCTGTTTTAGTGAGAGAGCACACACAACCTTAAAGGAACCTGCTCTAGCCAGGGGAATGTCCAGAAAGGTTGCATTTCCTCTACCTTTTTTCAAAGCAGGTTAACGGGTATGTGCTTGTATCAGCAGTGCTTGACTTCTTTTTAAGCCCTCTTTGGTTTTGTGTCTCTCAAAAAAAATTTAAAACACAATGAGCTGATAGGGCTCTTACTGTGATCTGTAAAATAACTTGATTTTAAGATGCTGGGAAGCTTTGTTTGGAGCTGTCTAAACTGTAAACATTACTATTCATTAGTTACATTTGTATTACTTTTTAGTAGCCAGGCTGATTTGCTGTGCTGCTTTATCAATGTGTGCTGCAAGGAAATATATGTGTGCATGTGCTTTAAAATTGACTATATTCAATATTGTAGTTATGTTTTAGGTTCAAAACAGTGCAATGAAATAAAATTAGCATACATAGAATGCTTGAAATGTTCTACTTTGCTTTGTGAGATGAAAAGGTTATGTGATCTGAAGAATCATGATAAAAAGCACATTGGTTTTACTAAGGCCTTTTGTTTCATTAATGCAGTGATATTTTGCTCTCCACTTCTTAGATACAAATAACACTATTATGGCAACGCAGCTTCGGCTTAAGAAAGCAATTCCTTGATATACATACAACAGAGAATGATTCTTTTGTTAAATTTCCATTGGTTTTTCATATGTTAACAGGCAATCAGACTAGGCTAGCTGCCCTTGCAGGCCATTTTAAGCCTAGCTCATTTCCATTTTTGTGCTTGAAATAACCTATCCCATTTGGTTATAAACTGGCCTTACCCATCTCGTGGTCAATAATTATATATTACCCCCTAAGAAGAATAACTGGGATCATACCATAGATAACTGAATGAATCCATATATGGGATACAGCATTTAGGAGCCGCATCTGTCCATTAGTACTATATAATGAAGCTTAACTACTTTTATTGGCCAGGTTTGAACTTTGACCTCAGATGACCCCTGGCTGAAGAAGTAACAAAGTAGAAAGTTATTATTAAGATTTAATATTTATTCTTGCTATTAAGAGTCAGTTCTTTAGATGCAGGGAACTCACAAAAGAAATCACATTTCAGTCAAATGGTATCTCGTTCAGTGGTATCTTGTGTTTCAGCACTTACAGGCATCAAAGCTAATGTGCTGTTTACCTGCAGTCACTCTGGATCTGGGACTTGTATGGGCAGGCTTCTGTTCATCAGGCTCCCAAATTCTGATGCATCTGTGCTGTAGTGTTGACTAACATTCCTCTTTCTAAACAGTTCTAGTACATTCAGGACTTTTTGAAAAGAGAACGGAATTTCAAGAAGAAATGTTTTTTTTTTCTTTGTTTTGGAGGGCATTCTAGTTAACAGGACTCGGATACTTCATTGTCCTGTTAGAAAGAAAGATATGATAACTGAAAGCTTTTCCAAGCGTTTGGTCTGCACACATCTTTTACCTTCCTGTAACTGATGTGTGTGTGTGTGTGTGTGTGTGTGTGTGTGTGTGTGTGGGTATGGGGGGGGGGATAAGCACATGACTATGATACCTTTAACACCCACTACCTTTACAATTGTGTTGTAGCACACACAGAATACTAGAAATGTTCAGTTTTGCTGTATTTTGTGAGATGAGTTGCTGTTTGATGTACACTATGCTTTTGATGCATATGTTGCAAAGCTCATGCTAGAATTTAATTTAAAAACTAATGGTAAATTCACTACAGTTTTATTAAATTGCATATATTTTATCAGAATGTCTGGTTTGAATGCATTTTCAGTATGCAGAAACCAGCAGAAAGTTTTAAGTTTAGAACTTGGCTGTATATTTTATAGTTAAATATATTCAAAAATCATGATAAAAACAGTTCTGAATGTACTGGCTGGTTTAACACGTTACTATTGAGGGTATCATACTACTTGATATCACACTCTACGTGAAAACAATAGCACATAAGACTAAATTTTGGAAGTCTTGACTTTGCAATATATACAGTTTAGAATTAAACAGTCACAAAGCATGATGAGCTATGCTGCTTGTACTGGCAAATGCAGCTTTAATATAGGGGAATGTAACCTGATGCTCGTCTCTCTGGGCTTAAATACTAATCACATTAAAGAATAGTAAAAACTTACAGTACTATACTGCATTTTTTATTTTATATCTCTAAGGAAACTAAATCTAAAGGTCATTTCCTTCACAAAATATCTAAAACAAAGTCATGGCAACTTTTTATAAGTAATGCCAAAGTGCATGTGTGTTTGTGTTTCCTTTTCTGAACACTATTAAATTATCTCAAAACATTCACATACATTTCAAGCACTATACCCTCATGTATAAAACACCTGCATATTTTACATGTAACCATTCATTTTAATGCTAACAATGTAACCTACTGTAATATTCAAAGGTATAACATGTTCGTAGGTAAATGCTAGGCTATCAACCTGCAGACTATTACAAGCCTAGCCAATAACTAGAGGCAAGAATTAAACCCCATGCCTTGTATTTGCGAGGTAAGGACCTTAACCATTATGCCAATCCCACCACCTAAAAGTAGCGAATGCTTCACAAATTTTGCTCGTCATCCTTTTGCAGGGTTCCATGTTAATCCTCTTTATTGTTCCAGTTTTATCACGTCTACAATGTTTGCATTTTTTACACAATCACAAAACATGTGATGTGCTAATTCATATTAGATTGTCGTCATACAACAACCAACCCCATGATTAGCATTTTCTAATAACTGTCTAATATGACAATATCCCACTTGTCCCATATATTAACATCTTGTCCTGGTAACTCTTCTCAATTCCGAAGTCTTAACATTTCCACTGTTACTTTCAACACTTTCATTTCATTTGTATTTGATTTTCTTTGGATTTCCACTTGCTAATGATTTACCTTTTTTTGCAATCAATAAAACCAATGATAGCAAAGCTTGTACACATTTTTTTTTATTTTGACCCAACTTAACATCATACCCACAGCGAGCTGAATCTCCTCTCCTATTCTTCTAGTATTTCAGTTAGTACTGTATCAGTGTTAAGCTTTCACACACTGAGAAAATAGGTTCACATGAACCTTTTTCTAGCTTATTACATTCTCCAATATAATCCACTCACCTAAGTGAACATCTTTTCCAGTCTAACTGCTGTACAAAACTATAAATGTAAGCAATTCCGTGCAAATATCCTACATTTTAAGAGCTTTATCACGTATTTCGATATCATTCAAATCTCCTTCCAGACATCTACTGACAGTTCTTTAATTTCCTGGTCCATTCAACCTATGATTTTTCTGAAAGTCTTCTTTTATTATACATTAAGGCCCCTATGTGCTTATGTAGAAAACTATTTTTATTCACTTGCTGTTACCCAGTATTTATTATAAATTATTTCAACCATTCCAATTCTGAGCTCTGGTTTTCCTAACTTATACTTCTGCTGTCAGACCATCGTAGTATACTTGATCTTAGTTTCTACAACAAACTTCTGTTTTACATCTATTCAGCAACGTATCTTGTCTCATGACAATCTGCACCAGACTTTCATATTCTCCCTGCATTGTCTCTCTGCCTTACATTTTTTTCTCCCATAAATATACTATGGGTAAGGTCATGAACTGCCATTCTTGACAGTCTCTACTGCGCAATAACTGTTTTAAAATTTGCTGTGTGTAGACCTATGCATACTTATCCTTCTGGATTCCTGTGTTATTCCCCAGATACCCAGTGATATTCACCTCTGCATACCTTGCCTGGCTAAGGTGTTCAATATGATCTCTCACTCAGGTATTCTTGACAAACTCACAGAACTATTTATAAAGCCATACATAACTCGCTGGATTGCCAAATGGTTCACAGGTGGGACTCGGATTAGTGAGAACACCTCCACCAAGAGATCAGGCACCACAGGAGTATCTCTGAGATCCATGTTGGTCCTGCTCCTGTTTGGTATCTATTTCTCAGGCATTACAGCTAATGTCAACAGCCTCTGGTTCACCAAGTTCGGAGATGATTGTAAATTGGGAGCTATCATAGATTCACCCCATGACACTAATATCCTGCAAGAAGGCCCAACACAGACAAATGACTGGTGCCAAAGCCATGGTTTAAAACAACTCCAAGTGCACTACAGTGCTCTTTGGGAAAATATCCACACAAGCTAATTACTGCACTGATAAAGCATCCCTAAGTTTTGAGCAGGTGGTAAGGGATCTGGGATCATACAGTAATCTGGCCTTCAACCAACAGGTAGCCAAGTTAGTAAGAAAGTCATTCTATGCTGCCCACATTATAAATAACGGTACGGTATTTAGGTCAAAGCAAGTTATAGCACCAGTTTAATCTGCCCTTGTCAACTCCGTCACCGAGTACAATGCCCCCTTCAGCATGTACCTGATTAGGCATGTGCAACAGATGGAACACCCACAGAGGTTCCTAACCATGAAATCCATGGTATTAACACAATGTCCTACACAGATCAGCCTAAGGCCTATTTTCTACACTTAGTCTCCTACAGGTTACTGAAAGACAACCTATGCCTGTCATATAAGACATCCTGAGATCCAGCCCTGATGCATCTTTGCACATTTGCAAAACAAACTGCACTAGAAACACTACATCCAAGGATTTAAACTTAACCTGCAACATAAACAGAATATACTGGCAAGACCAATGTGTACCTCAAAGGATTCCATCATTATGGTATTGGCTCCCTATCCATGTGAAGCAGAGTTCAGCCCTGACCATATTCAAATGTAACAATGACCATTCAAAGGTAAATTGTAAATTCACCCTGGGTCTGGGCCCCATGTCTCTAATGAACAGAGGCAGACAGTAAGTAAAATATTACCTTACTAACATACACCCCCCACACAAAGCTCTTAGCCACATCCAAACTAACATAACACCTCCTAATAGCCATCCAAGGTACATGAGGACACAACTGGGTTGGGCTGCAGGGCTAGTTTTATAAAGGCCTTGGTGGCCATTAGCCTAGTGTATACCTGTGAACCTATAGTAATCATTCTGTATATGTTTGTAGTATCCTGGAGGAGTGGAAGATGGAGAGGTGTGTGTAGTGCAGTAGCAAAGTATGCAATTTGCAGCATTTGCCATGTTTGCAATTACCATTATTTTCAAAATTAAATTACAGTCCTCACAGACTGAGCTCCCTAAGTGTTTCTGATTGAAACACGTAACCAGAACTCCGAACCATCTGTTGGAGAATGGCTACTTCACTGATATACTCATCTTTATATGTACAAAGTATAATCAGAACAGTAAAAAATGTAGTTCTTCCATCTGTTTGTGTTCCCTTGAAATATAAAACATAAGAAGCTCAGATGAAGTTTATTTGCCTAGGGATATTTTCCTAAAGTATGAGGCCCTTATACAGGAAGTGAAGACTTTAAATTGGGGTAACTCAAACAAGAATTCTACCCAACATAATAAAATGAATTTGAGAGATAAGGACAAGCAATAACCTAGGAAAGGGCCTAATCTCTAATGTACATAACATTTTAGCAAAAGAATACTTATTAGACGAAGACCTGGTAAGAATGGAATGGGAAAAGACATTAGGAATGGAGGTGAACAGAAATAATGGAGGGAGGACTGGTTTAATGCCAGACAAAGTCATAAGATAAAAAGTCAAAATGTTTGCATGGAGGTGTTTGCACATGTACTTCTGTAGACCTGCAAGTCTTCAGAGAATGTTCCTACAGACTGACAGGATTTGCTGAAGGTGTAAACAGGGAAAGAGATGCGACTAGCAGCAGATATTCAGGACCTGAACTGAACTACAGAAATTTAAGATTAAAAAGAACAAATTAATGAGAAAATCAGACATGTTAAGGGATGCATTATTTTATATGGTGGGTAGGTGAAAGTTATAATAAAAAAAAATACAGGAGGTAATACAGATAATAATGTTAATAGCCAATAACGTAATTAAGAAAAAATGAAAAAAAAGTCCTACAATAAAGCAGACAATAAAACTGAGTCAATAGAGCAAGTGACTAAGGAGTAAGTGCTCCAATGCTAAAAAACAAAGATAAACCCAAACAGAAAGCTCAGAGACACTCCAAGGCTGTGGATGTAAATAAAGTTCTCAGATGAAAACAATTCCAAGTAGTAAATTCCAATAAATCCAAAGGACGAAGTTTGAAATGAAGAAAGATTTATTGTGCAGAGTTAGGTTAGCGCTTTCACCCTGTTGGGCTTCCTCAGACCTTTAATACATACAAAAAAGGGGACACACAGAATATATAGCCACCTAAATATGACATCACTTCCTACAATTAATCTATTTAAAAACTAAACAGAAAAAAAGTCATCTCATAAACATCAGGTTTGAATTTAATCCTTGTGACATTAGATGTCCAGTCACTGTTTACAGTTATACCTAACCAAGATGGGGTAGAAAGTATACACAGATGTTTAAGAGGAAATAGTAATTATACCCTTTCACAAATTGATATGATTTGTGCTTTACTTGAGGTTGTATTAGAAAATAACATCTTTATGTTCAATGACGTAATATACCTCCAGAAGGATGGTGTAGCTATGGGCACTTCTTGTGCCAACAGCTACGCCAACCTGGTCATGGCAGATTGGGAGAAAGAAAAGCTATTTGCCTTGGACAGTTTCACTGAGCATGTGGTCTTTTATACACGTTTTGTGGACGACCTGTTTCTTTTGTGGACAGGTTCGGACATTGAATTGCAAGGTTTCTATGATGAAATTAACTCACTGACACATTATTTGAATTTTACGATGGAGAAATCTGACCAGTGGATATCCTTTTTAGATGTATATATACAGAAGTTACCGACATCATCTCATACGAGTATTATGACATCATCTCACATGAGTAACACGACTATCTCTACAATATCACTGTCTTCTTGCTAGAGGTACAAATCTATCATGCATCAATGAACACAGGTGTAAACTGTGTAACAATAAAACTGTTCTACTACTGAAAGTGTCAGGTACAAGCATCTCCTAGACATGCAGAACATATTCATAACTGCCATTACATTCTCTTTCAAAAGGAAACACAAAGTATTTAGAAGAAAAAAACAAAACAAGCTTTTCAGTGGAAAGAATGAATGACTGGAGAGTTCTGCCAGGTCAAAAGACCAGGTCAGATTTTATCAGAGAAAGCACTTTGATGACTGGAAAAAGAAAAGAAAATTGGCAAAATATTAGCCTTAACGGTTGCAGCTAATCACCAATGATTAAGTACTGCTGAAAATAAAAGTTTCTGTAAATGAATAAATGCAATTAAACAGAACTATGAAATTCTATCAGGCATACTCATTACTGACAAACATATGACTATGTCAAAACACATTGTGAATAAAGTTAAAAATACCAACACTGAAGCAACATGACATGTGGATATCAAATTCAACTGATTCATATACTATATACATACATATACATATCGTGGCACAGTGGCTATTTCACATGTCAGAAGTGCTTTACATATGCCATACATTATGGTAAAAACTGACAGTGGCATATATACACTATTACAATAGTCCAACCCTGCAACATTATAATATAATGTGAATTATCTGGAGACTATTAAAAGAAGATCTGAAAGATCACAATGCTAAGAGATATTTGCCATTCACAGAGAAGGATTCTGAGGTCAACACAGTTCACCCTTGGTTGACCCCGGCCAGAAAGAAGTATGCAAAACACCAGGAAAACTAAGAGAAGTCTTCTAGCTGTACTCAACCAGTACCAGCAGTCTCGCTGTGGACTTGCTTAAACAGTAGTAGGAGATTACCTGCGGTTACATTTGGAATTGCAAGGCAGTTTGACTACAGGTGCTGTAATAAACTATTGTGTTTCACTGAGTGACTTTAAAAGTAAGTCTATTAAGTGACCAGAAATTACGTTAAGCAGATATATGCTAACTTTATTTCAAGATGAAAGTGAACTTTAATTTGACTTATGCACGGTAAATAAACTGCACTTACAGAAAGAAACCGTTTCAAGTGTAGTACATTAGGTACCACATACACACTCCTCTGTGTGCGTGTGTGTGTGTGTGTGTGTGTATATATATATATATATATATATATATATATATATATATATATGACGGTAGACTGAAAGTGCTAGTGAAGTGCTTCTTTTCAAGGCTAAAGGCATTATTGGAACAGGAGACAAGGGCCTCTAATCTCGGACACAGGACCAAGAAAATTATCAAACAGGCTGGACACTGAAAGTCTACACTACAATTACTGCAAAACCAGCCTGATATCAAAAGAAACGGGTCCGACAACATCAAAGTAGGAAGTAACTAAAATAGTCTGGCCCAAATAAACTCTCATTGCTAACAGCATCAGTATTAAGGTCATCAATACCAACAGCAAAGTCGACTAAGAAGGCATCGACCTCACCACTGGTAGCACAACTGACATTCGTACATCTGTCAAGGTTGGCATGAGTACCTGTTGGTTCAAAGAAAGGAACCAAAGCCCCTGAATGAGGACAAGTGAGGAAAATTGGGTTGCCCTTGTTGAAAAAATAGCAAAGATGCTTCATTTCTGTCTACCATAGTGCCAGAGCTGAAAGGCATAACTTTTACTGGAGCTTTATAAAGGCCCTTACCATCTTTTTAAGTCAAACTCAAATCAATGGAATGTAATAACTTTTAAAAGATCTTGCAGAAAATGCTCTAGAAGAAGTGGAAATTGTGAATACTTCTTTTATCTGATAATGAAGAAATACACTGACTGTTCTTACATGTTTAACTGGAGATTTGGCAAGCAAAACATTAACAGTGATCTGACACACCTCAGGAGGACAGAGAATAGAATTAGAAACATCATCTTCCCTGGGTTTCTTAGCAATTGAACCTGAAATGGAACTTTTGACCTTTTCTGGTTTGTCATTTCTATCAGCCTTGTTGTTTCATTTTATTATTTTTCTATCGCTGGACCAAGAATCGTCTTTAGAAAGGATGGGCTCAGTCCTGCATAGCTGATGGTTCATGTTAAAGTGGCGTGCAAGATCAAGACCACACGGGGAAGAGATTCAGAGTAATTTTTTAAATTTATACAACAGCATCTCAGTTTTGGTACTTAATGGTACAAGGAGAAAGGGATGCATAAACGTCACACCGAGCACTAAAATATTCATCACTTACACAACATATGCACTAGGTGTGCTTATCATAGGGTGAGATTTCTTGCAAATACTTGTACTTCTTTGAAATCTTTACATCTGACAGAAATTAGCCAAACTAGTACAAAAACACTTAAAAAAGAAAACCACAAGTTTAAATCTTCAGCAGAGCAAAGAGCAAATATGAACTGTAAGAGTAGGACAGAAAAAAACGACAAGCCCAAAGAAGAGCTAGTGAAGGGAACAATAAATTGTCAAAAAAAGACAACATGATCAGTCTGACCTGAAAAGTGGACCAACTGTAAGAGAGCCAAAAACTAACAGAAAACTTGGAAAAAAAGGGCAAACAGAGAAATTTTATCCCATAAAATACTGACTGTTTCAAAACTGTAAACTGTGTCCACTTCTCAGATGCTGGCATGACATGCAGCAATAAAAACATGAAAAGGAAGCTAGTTTGCAAAACTGTATGGATAAAAAGAGAAGGGTAGTATTCTAAAGGGCTGTTGCTTTACCTCCTCATGCCAGATTAAACTACAAGCAAGATGTAGAAAAACATATCATAAGCTGGTGATATTCAATAAAGTAAAATTAAAATAAATTAATAAAGTACAATGCATTCTGACAAAGAAGTAGAGAAGTAGAAGTAAATGTTTATCAGGAAAAGCTGGTTAACAAGGAAGAAAGCCTTTGCGTGTTTTGTACCCTGGTTTTATGTGTTGTCTGTGTAATGCTTTGGTGCTCCCTATCAAAGGGGAATGTTTTGTTTTAGTGGTACCATCTGGCTAATTAAAGAAAAATAAATGAATGAAGGTAACATTTCAGCAACTAATTATGGGAAGCTCAAATGGCTTTCATGACAAAAGTGTGAAAGTGATGAGTAAATGTGTGATGCCCTGATACACACAGTGAAGACAGGCAAAGGAACCTGTGACAAACACAATCTGGAACTGCGAAGCTTAGCAATATAATAATTAAGGTATGGCCAAGAAACATACAAACCTTTTCCAAGTAGGTCAGGGCATGAAAAGTATTTTATCATTTGATTTAATGGAAATAATTATTTAAGATAATTTGGAAACAACTCTAATCCCGTTCAGTGAAAAGATGTATAATAACCCAAACCTGAATCCCACTATCAGATTTTCTTAAACACTTCATATAAAAGGTTTACACATCAATATATATTTTAAAACTATGGCATCCAAAATAAGGTCTAGGCTACATATCTCAGGCATTCTGAATCATCATATAATCGTAATTCGTCACTGAACAGCTCAACAACAATAACGTCTCCACATAATTTAAAGATGCAGTACTGCATTCTGTGTTCTCTTCAAGGAAATATATCAATACTTCTTTCTTCCATCCCTTGTGCACTACTCCACATCAAACAGATCTAATTATCAAGTCATGTAAAATCCCCCTATAGGCACATATGTGGGCATTCCTCCTTTAATGTGCAACAGTTTGCAATACAGCCTGATCTTCAAATCCTAGGCTCTCACTCACAACAAAATTACTGCTATTGCAAGACAAGGCATGTTTTTATAATTCAACAGAAAAAAAAAAACAGTAATACAAGTAGTTATACTCAGCTTGTTAGAAATGCTTGAATTTCTATCTTGTAAGCTGCTTAGGCACTGAACATTGTCTGAGTACCAAGATTTAAATGAACATGTGCCTAGTTACTACTCGTCTGCTCTCTAATGAATCGCAAACAGCTGCTACAGTGGCCCGCAGACCGACAATGCTATCTGTAGAGCTTTCAAGGCAAAGGGTGGGGGGAGTGAAAGGAGGTTGCTAGTCCTTTCTTTTATCTCACAAATGCATGCACTCACGCCTATGGGCAATTTAAAAGTCTCCATTTATTACATCAGATAAAACTGTTTGATTCCAATAATGGGATCGAGCTAACAAGTCCCTTCCCCACCTCAACCTCCTACACACATTTTTATAATATCAGTGATACCAGCCGGCAACATCTGGGAATTTTTTTTTTTTTATTTGCGGAGGGTACTCCACACCCAAAGAGGCATCATATGGGACCTACTGGCCTTCCTTCAAAGTAATCCCATCACCACAGAAGCTCTTGCTTATAAAGCATTCTGATTCTTTCAGCCTGTTACAGTCAGTAACTTGGAAGGAGGCAGAGACAGGACTATCTGGACTGATTCATTTTTATTCTTTGATGATGTAGTTGAAAACTGTCCATTTGGGTCAGACTGCGTGCTTAGTTTTCTAAAGATGAAATAAACAGCTAAATACAACACTTACTGTGTTGATCCTTCAGTTTCCAGTGTCCTGACTACTGTGGATTGTTAAGGTGTTGTGGGGCATTAGGGGACAGAGTCATCATGCTAGCCTTGGGCAATCTTTTTTTCTCCATCACCCCCTTTGCATCTAAACGCACTATGACTTTCTGGAGTTATCTGAATCCATTGGCTTCTGCAAAAAGATGTCACCACTCCACTGAACCTATGTCACAGTTTGCCTCTAATGTGTGGATATATCTGGAAGAATATCTTGGAAGTATACAAAAATACAGGCTTACTGAGGCACATTACAAAGAACAGATACTCTTCACAGTTTCTTATGCTTTGTAAAGTACAGTTTTCTACACTGACTTCTACTGCAGTGCAGATATACTCATTTTAATATCATTAAGAATAGACCAGGCCATTTTTATTGCAGGTAGCCCACCCAGTAATAACATAAGGTAAATATTTATCAAGACATGCTTTCTGAAATTGAGGCATCATATGATTACAATATGGTTTTAATTTCTACATCTGTAAATAAAATGCTGCCTTCACACTAACTCATGCTAACTAACCTGGAAGGACAGGACAGTATTACGGTCATTCATGGCAAATCTTCCGTCACCTGAAACAGAGCTAACATTAGGCACACAGTTTTCTCCTGTGTGGCTTACAGTTTGACATAACGTTTTACGTGAAAACAAACTATTCATGCATTCACTTTCTGTGCTGCAAGTGAAATGTTGAGACACCTCTAACAAGCTTAAGAAAAGTGTGTGAATATTCTTTCTAATTTATGCTGAAAATGTTGACAAAACAACATGTTCTTCAATGAGCCAACAATGCAAGACAAGCAAATGCCACTAGAGGTAAGTGGTGATGGAAGCAGTAATAGCACAGCCTAAAATAAACTTTTATAACCAAATTAACAGTTTTTTGTTCATCTTACTGCACTACATTGAGTATTTTGAGTTGAGATCACTTCTCCTGCCTGACTGTTTACTAACAGAGCAAGAATATCTAAATGTCAGTATTAACATGCTATGCTAATGGTTTAGCACAAGTCTAAAATATGTCAACTGAAATTAAAAAAAGGAAAGCAGGCCAGAACCACAAAGGGAATGAAATACTGATGATATATGGTATTTAATGTTACTAACATTTAAGCAGAAAACTTTCACCAGTTTTATCTGTGTTGAAGAACACGCATTTACTTTGCTTTTCACCAAAAATGCTCATATAACTTTGAAATTACTGCAAAGTTTCAGATCCTGAAACTGGGTGGAGAAACTATTTACAAATTAAAGTAAGTGACTGTAACAAAGCCAAAAGAGCAGAGCAGATGGAAAATAAATTAAAGGTGGCTTATACATAAAAAATAATGAAAGTTAGAATAAGAATGAAACTTACCCAAGGAACAAAAGGATTTTTTCTGAATACATACCTAGAAAAAAACATATATAATTAATAATGAAAAAAACATGTAAAGCATAAGAGACACTCTTACAATGTGACATGCATCTACATATGAAACTGGGTAATTAAGTCCCACACATGCAAACTATTTTAGAATTCCCCATTAAAGAAACAATTTATTGCATGAATACTGGACCGTCTATGATGGAGAAATCAGGAAGAAGATGGACATAAAGAAGTTATCCCTGTTCAGAGAGAAAAACGTTTAAGCATTCTGAAACTATGTGCTGTCTTGTGGAAAAATAATTTGGCAGAATGAAGCAAGTAACACAAAAACAGTGTTTAAATATATTAAAATATAAATGCAAGCCTCTTCTAAGTTTCTACATCTGTGCCAAGAAATATTTAGCATCTGATTTATTCACTTCCAAAATGCAAAGAATGCTTTTCCAGGTACTAAGGTGATGGCAAGTTGCATTTAACTTGCTGGTCTTGCATCACTGTCAGGTTACAACAGTGGCATTCAAGTCTATCCAGTAAGGCTCTGAGAAGATTTAGATTTGGGTACCTATGACGACATTCAAACAAGTGCTACAATATCATACACAAAAACTGCCCAGTTTTATCAATGCCCAACACAGTAAGGAGGATGATGCCATGTTTGAGGGTTTTGCTGCTGGTATATCTAATAGCTTACCTGTCACAGACAGCAGGAAGGTATGCCAATAGCATGGCAAGGACCATCACTTGTCACACCAACTTTTTCTACAGTACAAGTAAATGAAGGTCAAAATATCAATGTTAAAATAGCATGCTTTAATGCACAGAAGTTTTATGTGCAATCCAGTCATCAGATATTATGTTTCTTTAATTTACAAATTCTCATCTGTGTAAAGGCAAACAACAGAAAGGATTACAACTGGGTTTGTGATCACAATTGATGTATTAAAGTACTTGAGACACGGATGCCTAGAAATTAAGCTCAAGAGGTGAATCAAGGCAGCTATGTTGAGGACACATAATACAAGGTTATGATCAATGACCCTGTCATAATTCTTTGTAAGGTATAGACCATGTATAACCAGTTACAGGAAAAAAGGTATAGGAGCACAAAGTGTTTTACTAGCTCTGAAAGGGGGAACAAAGGATCAAAATTGGGGACATTTTTAAAAGAATAGGTTTTTTTTTATCAACATGTATTTTCTGTCAAATAAGAAGCATGAAACTCTAAAGTTTGGCATTAATGAGTGACTGGTGCTGTTAGTCTATAGCACAAAATATAATTTCATGACTGGGTCTCCACTACGGATGGCATTAACAAATTTACCCCGCTCCCCGATACTGGGGAGTAATTTCAGCATTCCATGCACCACATACGTATTCTACAACCAGATTCTTTTTTTTTAATTAAAAGTATAGATTATTTGTGGTCTTTTGTACGTCACTTTTCTGTGTCCACTGGATGGTTCAGCTGGATGTTTTTAATGTATTTCTATGGGATAATGAAGGCTCAATCTTACAAGTCGTACTTAGGAGAAAATGTAAACAAGGGAAAGAAGCATAGTTTCAGGAACACTGAACCAGTGAAGTGTCAGCAGAGCCTCCATTACTGCAGACATTTTCCAAAAACTGTGAAAGTCTAAAAGCTGCATGACAATCAGTTTTGGACAGTTCAGCAGAACCCACAAGAGGGCAAATGATAGACATATTTATCTTGGGAAACCTTGCTCAAAATTTAATAAGAAATAAGCCTTGGACCAATGACAGAGGGATAAAAGCCCTGACTCACCCCAGATGACCCGTGGTTGAGTAGTAACATGGGTCACGGATGGTCCAGCAGTGGAAGATGGGAGTGAGTGCCTGACACCATTTTACTCATCCTGTGATGACAGGAGGCAGCCTGTTTTGCTACAGTAGCAACAGCAGCAGCCTGGAGAGCTCTGAACTACAAACAGTATGCCATTTAGTTAGGAGGTTACTCATTCAACCAAGCTCAAATGCCCCTCCTAAAGGTAGCCGTTGCAGAGCTCACAATACTGTTGCAGGGTGGTGGTTTCAAGCATGCTCTCACCGGTCCTGATACAATTACTGGTGAGTTCAGTAGATCTGGTGAATAAGGAAAGAAGCTGGCAGTCAGGTGAAGGGAGCTAAAAAATATATATATATATATATTACTGTGACCTTCTGATTCTGGATAATTGGGAAACAAAAATTGGGGGGGGGGGGGGAGTATTATGTGAAGGCCCATATAAGAGAATGACAGTTAAAAAAAATGTTTTCAAGACAGTAGCTCTAAGCTGCTGAAAACACCAATGTAACAGAATCCAGAAAACACAAGCAATCTCTACTAAGATGATCAGGGCTCCTCACTGATAACTTCTTAGCAAGCCAATGAACACATTAAGAGTACTAAATCTGACAAGCGGTAGTAATGGCTTAAAATGAGAACGATCCATACCTGCTAGCAGTAGAAACTGACTCATAATATGTATGTAGTTTATTTGATACTGGTAGCACTCACTCAGAGTATGGATTAAACAGAGGAAAACTGCCATCACACTGAGAAACATAAAACTACATCTCCCTGAAAGGAAATATGCATACACTCACCACAACGATAAGAGAGTCAACATACGGTAAAATACATCCCGTGGTACCAAGCATGTCAGAGTACTGAATCTAATTTTTCCAAACGATTACTGAAGAGGGCTATTTATATCAAAGTACGTGGTTGCACAAACTCACTTAAAGGCTAGACATAAAATGTTACCACACAAAAAAGCACCACTGTAATCCTCTGGTACAAAATTCAGCTACGCAACTCGCATCTTAACCTAACTCTCAAAAAAAAAAGCTTTCTTTGTTTTTTCTGGGGGGCTCAAGAAAGATGACCTCACAACACAGAAGTCTATAATACTGCTGTGGATTAAACACCTAGTTAAAATGCATGTAAATGAAACAGAGAAGAAGATTTCAAAACATCCAATATAAGAGCTTTGTTAGCAGTATGTAAAATGCAAAAATCTAAAATGCTCCATCTGGCTGTATGCTGCAGTAAGATGGAGCCCTGACAGCTGAATAAGCAAGGTTTTATTAGCAGATCACGGCTCTGGAGAAGTCACCCAGGAGTATATGAGTGACCTTCTGAAGCTGGCTCACCCATCCTGGGGGCTTATTTCACATACCCACTGCAATACTACTAAATACAGGAGTCTGGCTGGCAGAATAGCAAAACAGCAATGCAAGGTCGAGCAACTGGCCTACCAAGCAGTGCCATCAGTGTAGCAGACTTGGTATGTGCGTACATGTGTCAGCAATGTAGGCTCATGTGTGACAATGTACTTGACAAGATTAATAACACAGAAAGGACAAATGGAGAGGCCAGCATGGGTCCCCTGATGGTAGCATAAGCATGGGGATAAAAAGAAACTATCTATAATGCTTTAGAGGGGAAATGGTAATAGACCAGAAGGAGTCTGGGTAGAGGTGCAAATACCACAGCTTAAGCCTAGCAGCATTTTTACTGCCCATGAATAGCACAAGAATAGTGTTATGTCACTGACCATTATGACAAAAGGTCTGAATCTGGCACATACTCTTCTAAAGTGCAGACTGAACATTGATGTGGTGCTGTGCAGCTTCTTGCTTTCTGATCTTTAACTTGCCCTCAGGCTATAATACCCTAAAGAAAACCGATACTCAAGTCTGATAATCTGTTTTAGTAAAAGATTTTTTAAAATGTTACATTTGTGATTAGTCCATACAAAGCAAGTATAAATGAATCCAGGCAAAACAAATGGCAGCGTTCCAATTCAAAAAAGGTTTGATAACAAAAACAAGTACGTAAGCGCTTTCACAGTGAATCCCACTGCTTCCTCAGAAGTTTAACTAACACTACAGCAGCTTCATTTTAAATAAAACTCCATAACTGAAAACCAATTAGATAAAAAAACCCTTAAAAGCATATAAATATCTTCCAAACAAAAATACATTAATCAAATATGAATAATTTTTCATAAAGACACATATAAAAACACATATAAAAATTGTTTTTGTTAGAAAGGTGCTATTTATTTTCTAAGAGGCCTTGCTTTAATGACAGAGTTCCTATTAAGCCTATATCCAAACAAGCATTAAGCAAACTAAATCCAGGGCATACAGCACCACCCTTGTCTCCAGGTTCTGATATGCAGGCAGAGTTCTACTGGACTCTTATGATTCCAGTGGGCTTTTTGACCACAACAGAAAAACCCAGTGAGAACAACCTTGAAAAGAGACTACAGCTGTTGCTATAACCAACTACGGATTAGGCCTGAAATCATCAGTTCCTGTTGACTAGCCATGCTCTAATATTAGGCTCCTACAACATATAGACAGACTTGCAATTTCAAGCAGATCAATATGGCATCCATGTGTAGAATTTCTTACTATAAGAACTGACTTTCCTACTAACTGAAATAGGTGTCCCATAGGGATCCAAATTAAGACTCATCCTATTTAATACATTTATATATGATCTGGGTCCCAACCCCCAAGAAAGCAGCCCTAATTCAATAATGCAGATTATTCAACCCTCATTTGCTCAGACCCCAAACTAGAAGAACTACAATCAGTTACCCAGGAATCTTTCTCCTCAGTGAAGACATGGTTACCACAATCTCAGCTACTACTTTATACAAAAAAAGACTCAACTACCTTTATTCACTTCCAAGCCTATCTCAGATGACAAAACTACCTTTGCCATCACTTCCTCAAACAATATTATTGTACAAGTCAACCCTCATGCAAAATAACTAGGACTTGCAACGCATGATAATTTGACATTTGATGTCAATCTATCTGACCATGCCCGCATAGCCACTGCAATCATCTTTGCACACTTGTAAAGTTCACAAATCTACAGAGCTCACAACTATCAAAAACTGAACAATGCTACAATGAAACAGCGAAGTTTGCTGCTAACCTACCCAGCACTATACTGCAGTCAAACAACTAAACTGGATTGACTTCTCAAACTACAGTAACCTTAATCAATTAAAAATAGCTAATAAGATTCATCACAAACCAATTAAAAGTCCATCTTCTACTATGCTCCTTCAGTAGTTGAAGCCACAAAGAGATCTTAGATAAAAAACCCGGTACCTTGCACCACTCAAGTTCATAACTCCTTCCAGGAATACCTGTAATGTACTTAGCATTGCTAAATTATGGAAAAACCTCCAACTCTCACTGCAGTAGACAACACAAGTAACAAGCTTTAAAGTTTTACTTACCTCATACTACAAAAAAACAGTTGGGCTCTGTCACTGCCTTCACCTTCCTGGTTAGTTTATTCTACATGATCCAATGCTAATAACATCTGGTCTTTATAAAAAAAATAAACCTTTCATAAGACTTTTTTTATTACTTTTATTTACAATCTCTCAAATGCCTATTTAACATCCCTGTCTTCACCTTGAGTCTTCTCTTTCATGAAGATGTAAAATTCCCGTTTTGCAACAATTTAATAGTACCTAAGGTTTCAGTTTTCTTCTATAACTATATTCTACTACCATGTTTTTAAGAGCTTTTTCATTAGTTTATTTCCTAAAGAAAATATTACCTTATTAAGTGTTTGTTACTATGAACACATCAGTAATATTATTTTTTTGTGGAGATTTTCTCCCTGGACCTCTGTTGAAAGGGGGTATTTTACCCAGTTGGACTTTCCTGGTCAACAAATTTAATTAAATAAAGGTAGAAAGAAAGAAAAAAAGAAGAGAAAACCTTCAAAGAGAGGTCACAGTGACAGTAAATCATAACATATATGTTTTTCCCCACTGTACCCCTGCAATCCCAGGTCATTCCCAGACAAAAACTTTATCAAATGTGCCTCAGTCGCTGTGAAGACCAATGTTGGACTCATGCCAACATTTCACTGAACTTTGGTTGGGATGAAAGACTCAAACAGAAAGTCAGTCTTCAAGCCCCAGACTATATTCTCATTTTCACTTGTGCAAAAATGTTGATTATTGCAATATCTGATTAGACACACTTAAATGAGAAAATATGTAGGTAGACCTAAATGACTGATATTTGTCTGATTCTTTCTTTCTGTACTTAATTGAATACATTTAAAAATGCACTGTAACTGAAAAATTACTGTTCCGTACTAATGGCAGAGTTGCAAGAAAAGTCTTATTAAAAGTTAAAAAAAACTTTGCTTTCTGCTGTGTTCACTCACTATACACTATAAAATGCAATATTTAATGAGTAATGCAAAGCAGTGTTAGGCTCATATCTCATGATTCACAAAAATGTACAGTGATAACTTATCAGCCTTTGTTCTCAAGGTTATATACAACAGAATGAGAAATGGTTTATGGTACCCTAAAACACTGTACATCAAATGTTGGACATAACACTTTATTCACCTAAAAAGACGAAGAATAAAAAATTCTGTTTCTTGAGTGCATCTCAGGATTCATATTTTAATGTTTTGCTAGTATTTTGTTAAACTATAATAAATATAACTAAACCATCCATCACACCTGATAGTAAATACATCTGTATTCATCAGTTATCACAAATTCTTGCTACAATTTTAGAAGAAAGCTAAAAACATATCCTAAGGTCCCTTTAATACATTTGAAAAATCACTGCCGTGTCAAGAGCTGAATAAATTTAAAATGGTTAAAACAATTCTGCAGACATCAATTTAAATTCACTGTGCCTTTACACCCAGTAGCAATCTGTGGTCATACCATGCACTAAACGTCAAAGTTCCATCTACAAAAAATACACTCCTAGTACGCAAGGGTTGAATGTGCTCTACTCACAGATCCTATAAAGTAAATGCTGTTCTGAGATATGAATACAAAATACTATTTGTACAGCTTGCAAAACTTAAGAAAATAATTAATGGGCCAGAATTAGTTAAACTCTGCCCAGTTTTATGCACTGCACACTGTGTCCTCTAAATTAACACATTTATTATTCCTGGAAAATTAACCACAAAAGCTAAATAATCTTCACATTCTTTGTGTAAGCACACATTACCATGTCAGTAAAGTACTGCATGATGTACAAAGTACACAAATTTCTCAGTTTACTTGTTAAGTTGAAGATGCAAACAGAACAGCTCCTTGCCCCCCCCCCCCCCGCATAACTGTAAATGCATTTCACCAGATTGCTATACTACTTTTTCTTATATTTATGCATCTTTCCTACTGCTTTCATATCAATCACCTATTAGGAAGATTATTCTCACATTTCTACTACTCTTCTAGTTAAGAAAAAATGTCCCTATATTGCCACTTAGCTAACCCCTTCCTATCTGACCATCATGATTATTCATTCACTCTGACAGCGCTGCATTTGGTTTATCTACTTCAGGGCCACAGGGAAACCATAGATTATTACAGCAATGAACAGGCACTAGGTGAAGATTCAATCCTGGTTTGGATGCCAATCTGTGTGTACGTGCATGTTAAGGACATCTGGCAATCAGCATGCCTTTGTATATGGGAGGAAACCAAAGACCCCATGAAAAACTCATGCAGATTGAGCATATAAACTGGGAACCTAATGGAAGAACCAACCACTGCAAAGCAGCAATGCTAATTGCTGCACCATTGTGCCATCTACCTTGAACATGTCCTCTCTTATTCCTACACATCTGTACTTCTGAAAGATCTCCCTGGCTCCAACATAGTACTGCGTGTCAAAACAACCCCTGCCCCTAAATATATACCTTGCCTTTAAGAAAAACCCTTTCCATAACACTACCACTACACAAGACAGCTAAGACTCCCTCTGCAGCCACAAAAACACTAACTATCCTATTAATTAGCACCTACTCTAGCTATAATCCAAACACCCGCAGCCACACAAACTATTTCTTTACCTAGACCTTAAAACCTAACCCATAAACACTGACATGTACACTCCCACGCCTAATGAAAAAACACTTAGCTGTTTTCTCAAAACAGAGAGACGGCAAAATTGACAATCGCACAAATGAACCTGACGTTCATTTTGTCAAACAAATGAATGGTGCCTTCTCTCTACATATATTCTAAACTCAAAGTAGCGAAACAAAACATTTTAGCATCTTATTTTATAACAAAACTGTATCCTAATGACATGGAGCTTTGTCTGTTTTTTTAGAAATATTAAACTAATATAAACAAACTGCCAACTCAACACTGACTCTAATGTCAAAAGAATTAATAATAACGATAATAATAGGGTACTTCCTTCTCCATTGTGACATTTACTTAAGAACACTTACCATATCTGTAGTACTGACATTCTCAATGCTGCTCGTTTTTTTTTTTTATTTTTTTTTAAAGCTTATTTTTTTTACCAACAACAAAGCATTGCTTTTCTTTTTTATATTCACAACGGCAGACCTGGCAAAAGAGCATCAACTTCAAAACCATTCATCTTGCCTCAAGAACGAAAAAATCAAATGGAATAACAAATGCAACATACGGATGCTTCTTCTTTCTCCCAGCTATAATACATAATTTTCAGTTTTGTTAACAAGTCCTAAAGGTTCAAAGAGCAAGTGGTGTATGAAACAGCAGGAACAAATGCTATTAATATTTATAGTATCTTGTTACTTATTTAGTTGTTTACTCAAATGAAACCAAGAAATGCACAGACAAGTGTTTTAAGTATAATGCAGAGGAAAGGGAAGGCAAACAGGAATACGATGCCTGCACAAAGCACAGATGCGACAAGTACAAAGTAAAGTATATTAAAGTATGCTAATTAATAAAAACCACCTGAAAATCTGTAATTAGGGGAAGCCCCGCTTCTGGGGACCAATAATGGAAAGATCAGAGACTAGAAAAAGTTTAAAAAACAGATACAGAGGCTTTATCACAATTCATATGAACATGGGCTAAACTGCCTTAATATAAAAGTTGTACAGATGGAAAAAGATGAACAAGTAACTTAAAAAGAATGATAAAAAACAAGATGGAAGAAACTTTCAGAGGGGCAGATAAGAATAAGACAGCATAAGATGAGGCTTTGGGTAAAAGAATAAGGAATAAAGAGAGAAGTTCTTTAATGCGGAAAGGTTACAATGGGAGAGCGCACACACACACACAAAAATACATATACATAAACATGAAGACAGCAAAAAATTAAATATTGCAGGAAGCCTACTGCTCAATAACTGTACAGCACGCGCTCAAGGTAGGAAGACATGGACAGAGCACGTAGGTGAGATTTTAGGAGAGGCAGGAACAATTGCTCAAACTATAAAAACAACTTACTTTTATTGCATTTTGATCTATCACACGAACAGTACTATTTATCAAATTTAAACCAAATAAAAAATATCCACCAAAACAAAACATGGTGACAGACACTACTCCTGAAGATCACATGCACCTTGTTTTTAGTATATGCCTCCATATCCTCAAGACTTAACCTTCAAATTTTGAGGTCATCAAATAAGTAAAAAAAAAAAAAAAAAAAAATGGGGGGGCAACATCTGACATCAAGATTTTTCTGCCACAAAAGATGCTATAAAAATATGGAAATATGGGGGCAGATCCCAGAGAAGGGCAAAGAAGAAAATCAGGTAACTTGTATAGCACTGAGCTAATTGAAATGGAAAATGAAGTATTAACTATGAGTCACCTACTGCTGAGCATTTATACTTGCAAGCTTTCACGTAGGAGCACTGCACTTGATAACAGAAAAACAGACTCATACCGTATATCAAATATATGTAGTTATACCTAATAAATGAAATTCGCATATACCCGATAATGACCACATAACCCATGACCAGGGACAAAAGAGAACTGTACCAGTAATTTTTTTTTTTCTTTTGCTACTTTTATTTCACTCTCGGGCACAAAATCTGTAACACTAAATGGTTTATGCCATTACATTTCTGAGTACAGAAACTACTTATTTAGGTACCAAAGTCTAATGAATGACTGCAACAGTTTAACAAAATGTTACAGTATAAGGCAAGGAAAGTTTCACATGATGTATTCTAACCCTGCTTCATTATTCCTAGTGGCGTGAATCCTGAATTAAAACAGCCACCTAGAACATTTCAGTGATGACCAAAATTTAAACAGTTTGTCAGAAGGGTGAAAACGTCTCCATTTAGTCTTGATGATGTAGTGACTATAAAACAATATAAACTATGTTAATTTCATCCTGCAGTACATTTTTAGAAAAACTATAAATAAAAGCATCTACTCATTGCAATACACTTAAGTAATACAAGCTTGCAGTACATAATACAGAGAAATACTAGGTAACAGTCGGATTTGATACTGAAGTCTACATCTTTTCCCACTATTTCTGTAAAATATTTCGGCATTGTTTTGTAAAATTTTCAGAATTTTCCTGTCATCCTGACCACAAGTTCAACTAATCCCCTCTCATATTTCTTCTGATATACTTCTCTTCATCTCTGCAACATACACAAAGACTAGAATAACTACATTGACTGTAAGTGTGCAGGTAATGTTATTTTTTCTCAAACTACCTGCAGTGAGTGTTAAACATTTCCAAAATGCAAATATCAAATATACGTGTTAGAAGATATACCTTAGTTCTAATAACTGCTTTAATGCAACTAATACAAAATGTCATTTCATATGGAGCTTTTCCCCTGGACTTCTGTTGAATGACTGGGAAACTTGCACATCCACAAACATATGTGCCCACAAATTTCTGGACTTGATGAATGCAAACTCTCTGGGACAGTTAATCTGTACGCCAAGAGAACTGTTAAAATCCTGGACTTGGTCCTTACCAATATGGTGCAGCTTTCTTCCCACTAATTACAACTTCCTCCTTGGATAAATCAGACTACAAAATCAGTTTCATTCACTTTAACAGTGAACCTAGAAGCATCTTCCAATATTTCAATATTTAGTGATTATGCCTAGGCTAATCTACTAAAACTGAGGGATCACCTGGCTAAATTCAAAAGCCCCCTTATATCTTAAAAATCCAACTGCTTATTGAGGCTCCTTAACCACCAAACTGCATAAGTAAATACTTGCATAGATCCAATGCCCCCACCCCCCCACCCCAGAACCAAATACAATGCCAAATTTAAAAATAAACCCCTTATGGTAGACCCATAACACAGACAGGTTCTATAATAAAAAAAAAAACTCAGTTCAAACAAAAATAAATGTAACTATCAAGATGCCAATAATACTTTTTCTAAACTTAACAAGGAACACTGGCCTCTAATCAAACATAAGCCAGATAGGAGGCAAAAATGGTCACCCAGGATAAAGATAGCAGCACCTTCTTCAACTATGCAAGAAATTTAAGAAACAATACCCAGCACTGAGCAGAGCTAATAGTGAAGGATATCACATATACACACCCAGAGGACATGGCCAATCCTCTAACAGAAAATTTTAGTTCAAACTTCACACCCAGCATTCTCAGATCACATACCCGCATCTACACCTCTCTCAAATCTCCCAAGAACAAGTCCTCAAGGCATTACCCAAGGCCATGAACACAACTTCTATGGTGCCAGATAACATACCGGGCTGAGCACTGGCCAGCGTGAAACTTGACTTGTGAGACTCCCTACAAAGGTCATTCATTACTAGCTTCCAAACAGGCTTCTTGCCAAATGAAAGCAGGACATCAACAGTCATTCTCTTGCAGAAAGGTGGGGACTCAATAGACCCAGGTAATTATACACCCATAGTCCTGATCAGCCTCATCCCTAACGCTACGGAAAAGATCATTATGTAAATAATACATACAGACACAGGTAACAAACAAATTCTTGACCCAAGCCAATTTGGACTCATCAAGGGCAGATCCTGCCTGTTTAACTAAGCTGATTTCTTCAAGAAGGTTACTGAAGCAATGAATGAGGGCAAATCAGTACATACCACATATCTACACCCAGAAAAGGCACTCAACACACCAGTATTGTAGACAAACTCTTGCAGCTATATGTAAATCCCACTGTAATTCACAGGATAGCAAAGTTGATCATAAACAGAACCTAGGAAATTAGGGTGGGCTCTACCTCCTCCAAAAGATCTGCCACGAAAAGTCTACCACAGGGTTCAGTCCGTTGGTCACTTCTCTCTAATATTTGCTTCTCAGGGGTCAAAGCAAATGCTAAGGGTTTGTGACTGACCAAGTCTGCAGACTGCAAACATGATGCAATTATAAACTCTCCAGAGGAAACCAAAATCCTCCAAGACCACCTTTCCCAAACAAATAAAAATACAGACTAAAACTAAATGAAAAAAAATGTATATTTGCATCCTTTGGCAAGCATGACTTCCACTGTAACTATTGCATCAACAACCCGCCCCGAAACTTGATCCCTTATGCAATCATTCTACTGTACTCCACTCTCATCAGGCCGATCACTGAATATAACGCCCAATTTGGTATGTACCTGTCCAAACATTTGACAGAAATTGAATGACTGTACAGCTTTCTCCCAAAAAAAAAATCAAGGGCCTTAATCTGAAAACTATGGAGGCCATCTCAAAGCCTTGTCTCTCTTCATTATCACATAGGCTATTATCAGGCAACTTTGTGTTGCATACAGAGAGTCAACATACCCTATCCTTTCATACCTATTACACATTCGCAAGTCTAATAGGAGCATAAACACCCAATTAAAGGACTTCAGTCTCTAGAACATTTTTGAGGGATAGGTATACATCACGGACAATACATCTTCTATAGAACAGTTTTCCACTCCACATAAAGTGGAGCACTTTGTTTACCCTTTTAATTTGGATAAATGGATGGGGAATTGCAAATTACTACTAGTTTAACACCCATGTCTCTCAAGGACAGTGGCAACAAACAAATGACTTAAGGTTTCCTTCTTCTGTGTACCTCTGGGTTACTCTCTCACAAAATATAAGGACTAAAAACTACCATGGGAATGAAATGCTAGGCTTCTTAAGATCCTTACAGATCAATAGTCTATTAAGTACCTATGAAGGTATAAGTAATGCCAGATAAAGAGCATAATGATCAGGTCTCTAATCACAACCCTCTTATTATGTGTTTGAGAAATGGATATCAAGAAATTCACCTCAAGACTGAAGCTTTAGTGGTGAACCTTAGCATCCATGTTGAGAACAAAAAATAAGAGTTAAAAAGACTGCAGACCCAATAATAATTCTTTGCTGTGCATGGAGCTTCATCTGCTCCAGTTGGAGAGAAAAAAGTGAAAGTAGAAGTGTGCAAAGTGTTTTACCAGCTCTGAAAGCTGTAAGCTTAGCGCTGTCAAACCGTCATCAGCATACCTGTCAACTTCTTGCTTAAGAATTCTGGACAAACGTAATAGCCATATTTATGGGGACACGATGACATTAAGTACTTAGGAATATGGGTTAAAAAGGCATCTGTTATGGCAGTCAATGATATGAGGGAACAAATATATATATATATATATATATATATAAACTGAGAACCTGGAAGTTCTTGTTTATGGATACGGATAGTAGGATACAAACAATAAAAATGTTTTTGTCCCTATAGTTTTTTTTTTTTTTTTTTATAGGGGTCAGGCATATTTTTATCAACTAGAGGAGAAGCAGCGAGCAATAATCCATAAAGAGTTGTAGCAATTTACCTGAGAGAAGAAAGAGGGCAAGACTTAAGTGGGATATGTTGATCCTTTCAATAGAGCAAGGTGGTTTAGGATTACCTGATTTCAAAGAATATTTTAAAGTGCCTTACAGCAAGAGGTTCTCCCGTTCGATTCTCAGCTTGGGTTGGGAGTGATCTTCTGTGTGGAGTCTGCATGTCCTCCCCGCGGTCGAGTGGGCATTCAAAAGACATGCGTTGAATGGGCGTGCCTTCGTTGAAGGTTAGGCGTCGGGCTGGCAACTCAACACCATAAAAACCAACTGCCAATCATTAGCGGACTGGAGTTCTGCTGTGGCGACCCCTAACCGGGAAAAGCCAAAAGACAAACAACAACACAAATAAATAAATAAATATATATACATACATACACACACACACACACACACACACATATATATATATATATATATATATATATATATATAAAAACACAAAAAGGTTCTAATTCAAAATGGAAAGGAATGATGTTGAAACAGGGTGGGAAGTTCACGAAATAAGGAGAGAGTGGGATTTTGGGTGAAGATCCTTAAGGAGAACAACAGCAACCATACAGAATATTAGGGAGTCTGAATGGAGAGATGAAAAGTCAGCATTCAAAGGAGAGTAGTAGTGCTGAAATTGAATTCATCAAGTCTTGGTGGGTATCTTCATGAGGTGGACCCTGTTTTCTACAAAATCTCACCAAGGCGACACTGACATATAGACTATTTATATAGCATACATCATGGACAGAAGTAGGTAAAAAAATTAAAAGAGATAGCTGGGTGCACAAAACCTAGGATGAAAAAGTGCCCAATCCTGGTAGGCACACTGGTGCCAGGACTGGAAAAAAATGACAGTGTAGAATCCTCAAAATAAGGAAAAGTTCCTACAATGGGGCCAGGACAGGCCTGGGGGAGGATGCCCCGCCTGTTGTAGAAGGAAGTAGCAGTCCACAAAAACTAAAAGTCCAAAGAAGAGCCATAAAGGCAATAGAGTGGACTATTGAGGATAAGAAAGAAATTATGTATTGTTATTATTATGCAAAATCCCAGAATTTCCAGACATAAGATATACAAAATGAAGAAGAGAGAAATTAGAGGAAAGAAAAAAACTTCCACAAGAAAAACGGTCAGAAGCTTCAAATGAAAATTTGCATTCATAATATAACAGATTTGTGAAAAACAATATATATAGATCAAGAAACTTTCATCTGTTTGGAAAAAGAAGCATCTGGGGAAGTGTGAAAATATAAACAAAACAGAACCAAAGGAAGATCTGCCTCTGGATACCAAATCCAATTTGTAGTGTGTAATAAAAGTGTGAGGAGATGCCCATGTAGCTGCAGCACAAATATCATCCATAGACATCCTTTCCTGAAATGCTGTAGAGGTAGACATAGATCAGGTAGAATGAGCCTTCACTCTAAATGGTAAAGCCTTACCACCTGAGGCATAAATGAAGGAAATACAATCAGAGATCCATCTAGACAAAGTTACTTTAGAAACAGGAGACCCAATTTTGTTTTCTGAAAATGAGACAAACAGCTGGTCTGATTTTCTAAGGTCCTTCGTTCGATGTAAATTAAAGTGCAACTGCCTGTGATCATCCAACTGGTGAAATTTGAATTCTGCCCTAATAGAGAACTCTGGAAAAAATACGGGCAGTTCAATGGATTGGTTGAGATTACTAACCGAAGCCACTTTTGGCATAAAGGAAGGGTTTGGTCTGAGGGAAACCCTGTCCCTGTGAAAAATCAAGTAAGGTGGTCTTATCGACAAAGCTTGGAGCTCTGAGACACATCTGGCTGAAGTGATGGCTACCAAAAAGATAGTTTTCCAAGTCAAATATTTCATGTCACAAGTAGCTGCAGGCTCAAAAGGGGAAGTGGTGAGGCATTGTAGCACAAAATTTAGATCCCAAGGCATAACCGGTTCAAAGACTGAAGGGCGAAGCAGCACAGTGCCCTTCAAAAATGCCTTACAAAGTCTATGTGCCATTAAACTGGGTTCATTGGCAACATGAAAAGTGGAAATAGCCGCCAACTGGACCTTTATGGTAGCAGCTGCTGAACCTTGATTGAAAAGCATGGAAAGAAATTCAAGAACTGAAGAGATCGGGGCTGTGTAAGGATCAATTTGCCTTTCATGAGCCCATATGGAGAATCTTTTCCATTTACTGGAATAAATCTTCCTGGTCGAAGGCGTATTGGAAGAAGATAGAATATGAACCACTTCCAGATGAAACCTGATAAGTGATGGAAGTGGAGTAGCCAGGCTGTCAACTGGAGGGTTTGAAGAGAGGGATGGAACTGCCCTGACATATGAGTCAGTAAGTCTGGTTGTGGGTCCAGAATCCAGGGTGCATCCATAAGATAGGGATGGAGAAAGGGAAACCATATTTGATGAGGCCAGTGTGGAGCAATCAGAATCATTTTGCTTCCCAAGGATTGCACTTTCTGAATAACCTTTGTCAGCAGAGGAACAGGAGGGAAGGCATAAAGTAGACCGGGGGGCCAATCGTGGACCAGAGCATCCCTGGGTGACTCCCCCTGAGGGGGAATAAGGGTGAAGTAGCTGCTGCACTTGGTATTGAGAGGACTGGCAAATAGGTCGCAGCAAGGCTGACCCCATCTGCGGAAAATCTGCTCCGCAACTTTACTGTTCAGGGACCACTTGTGAGGCATAAGAATAGCTCTGGTCAACCTGTTGGCGATCACGTTGGACTTCCCCGGAATGTGCATTGCTACAAGAAAACGTTGGGAAGACACTGCCCACTGTACACTCGCATGGCCTCTCTGCAATGGGGATAAGATCTGGTTCCACCTTGTTTGTTCAGATACCATACCACCGACATATTGTCTGAGTGGATCGCAATAGTCCCGAGAGGAAGAAAGCTCTGAAGTGCTTGCAACTCTAGTAAGCACTGCTCTCATCTCCAAGATATTGATATGCAGATGTATCTCGTGTTCTTGCCACATGCCTTGGACTGTCCTGCCGAGATAATGCCCCCCCCCCCGAATCTGGGAGGCATCTGTGGTCACTGTGGCAACAGGAGGGGATGGAACAAAGAGTTCCCCGCATTGAGGTTGCTGGTATGAAGCCAACAGCGTAGATCCTGCTTGCACCTTTCTGTGATCATTATGAGATGAGAAAGCGGCATATTTTGTAGAGACCACTGGGTGAAGAGAATCCACTGAAGGAGCCTCATGTATAGCCTCGCAAGAGGGACCAGCATAATTGCTGAGGCCATCGTCCCTAACAATTTCAGAACCGTTTTTGCCTTCACTTTCTTTAAAGGGAGCAACGCGTTTACCTGTTGTTGCAAACCTTGAATCCTTTCTTGAGGTAAAAACACCCTCATGCACACAGTGTCTAACCCGGTGCCTATAAAGGTGACATGCTGTGAGGGCAACAAGGCAGACTTTTCCCAGTTCAGAGTGACACCCAATTGCTGACACAGATTGATCGTGGCATTTCTGGTCTGTAGTAGTAGATGCCTGGTGGTGGCAGAGAGGAGCCAGTCATCCAGGTAAGGAAACACTTGGAATCCCTGACGTCTCAAGTGAGCTGTCACCACTGCCATACACTTGGTGAACACCCTGGGGGCTGTGGTGAGACCAAAGGGCAGGGCTCGAAATCGAAAATGACTGGCTCCCAGCCGGAAGCGTAGGTGATTTCTGGATGTCCTGTCCATTTTTATATGGTAGTAAGCATCCTTGAGGTCGATGGAGCACATCCACACTTCTTTTCCCAACAATGGGAGAATAGATTGCAATGCGACCATTCGGAACTTGGACTTCTTCACGTGGAGATTTAAGCAGCTGAGATCCAAGATGGGTCTCAAGTCCCCTGTTCTTTTTGGCACCAAAAAGAATCTGGAGTAAGTCCCTAATCCGAGCTGGTCTGAGGGGACATGCTAAGTGGCTCCTTTTTCTAGAAGCTTTTGAATTTCTGAAGCTACGGAATCCCTTTGATTGGGTAGAACATCTGGGATCCTTTTGATCGGCGGGGGGGAGAAGAGAATGGAATGTGATATCCTCCGGAAATAATTTTTAATACCCACTGGTCCAGAGTGATGTGCTGCCAGGCTTCTGGGTATAGTGAGAGGTGACCCCCTACTGGCTCCGGAGAAGCGCAGTCGAGCCTCCCATCAGGAGCGCTGGTAGGAAGGACCACAAAATTAGTCGCGGTCTCTCTGGTTACGCAGGCCTCCTCTGCCTCTAGGGCGACGTTTACCTGAGTTGCCACCCCCTCCCCTGCCCCTGGAGGGGGATTCACTTTGTGCATCAGGGAAAATTCTCTGCGATTTCTTGAACCACATTTTCCCACCCTTCTGGCTCTTGGGATAAGGTCTAGAAGGCATGGAAAAACAGACTCCCACGGCAGACAGAGTTTTACCCTCTTGCTCGCACCTAGTGAGAGTGTCTTTCACCTTGGTTCCGAACAAGGAGGAACCATCAAAAGGGGAGTTGGGGAATGTAGACTTAAAGGCCTCCGCGAAATTACAAAGGTGCATTCAGGAGTGTCTCCTGAGAGAGACTCCTGAACTCGCTGCCCAACTCGCTCCTTCGGCTGCGTAGGAGATCAGCCTCATGGAGGAATTAGCTATAGAATTTAAGGTAGACATCTGAACATTGACTTTCTGAGCCACTGCGTCAGATATGTTACCTTGCAGAGAATCTCCAAGCTCTTTCAGGAGATCTCTTTGGAGCCTTGTAAAATGTGATAAGTAATTCAGCGACCGCAGAGTAAAGGCTGCTGAAGAAAACATATGCTTCCCATACTGGTCCATGGTCCTAGACTCCTTGTTAGGGGGATGGACGGTAGATGAAGTCTCAGCCAGTTCCTTCTTGGTGGCAGTCTTTGTCAGCAGGGGCGGACAGAAATTTGTTAGGTCTCCTGGGGACTGGTTCCACAGTGTCAGGGTTTCCCACACCCTATGACAAACCAGATCCAGGAGTCCGTCGAAGGGTGGAGAGACCCAAGAGGTAGAAGGCTGAGCCCCAAAGGCCTTCAGGAACACTAACCCCTCTTCAGAGGGGGGGCTTTGAGGGCCAGTCGCCTCTCTGTTTCAAGATCTCTAGGATATCAGAAAAGGAGATATCCTCAGAGGACGACTTGGGGGACCCCTCCGATTCCTCGAGGTCAGTGTCTGATGTGAGAGATTCTTCCTGGGAGTCTATGCGCTTCCTCTTGCACGTTCTTTTTCTGGGGGGCTCCTCAGGCACAAACTCTGGTGAGCCCTCAGAAAATGGGGGACCACTCATGGGTGTCTCCTGAGGCCTTGGGTCTCTGCTGTCCAAAGTTAGAGGGCGATCAGAGACAGTTACCGGGGCTGGAGGGGGATGAGTGTCAGAACTGTATGATGCAGCTGAGGATCTGGCCAGCACGCTCCGCATGACCTCGAAAGCTGGTCCCCGCGGCTCCGAAGATCGACTAACCGTGGAATCTCTCGGATCAGAGGGGACAAGATCAGAAGCCGAAGCAAGAGTCTGGCTCACTCGAGCCGAAGCACCGAGTGGGAGGCTGGGAGCCAAAGAGCGTCCCGAGGCCTCCCCATCGGGTCCGACCGAGGAAACATGAGTCCTGGACCCCGTGGACTGAGTCAACGGGGTCGGAGCTGAGATCAGAGCTGACAAGCCAGGATGGGCCATCAGAGCCGACCTAGAAGCATCATACGACGCCAACCACTCTGGCTCCGAAGGCTGGGATTTGCTCAGAGGATCTATCGACGATGGATGGGTGAATGGCTCCGGAGACGACTGGGCTGGAGCCGAACGCAATTTAGCTAACACCGGTGACTGGAGCAGTCTCTGCACCACTCTATCCACATCTACATCAGAGAGTGTCCTGGAGGACCTAGAGGACAAGGTGGGAGATCTAGACCTCCTCTCAGAAGGAGACCTGCGAGGAGTCTAAAAATTGGAGACCGGCTCTGAGCTAGCATCTACGTCACCGTCTCCGAAAAACTGGGAGCCGATGTAGGTCCTGTAGCTTCAGAAACTTCCTTCAGCACTGAAGACAGTGGAGCTGAGGATGCCACAGTAGATTTGGTAACTTTCTCCAGAGGCTCCGATAGTACAGACGGAGCTGTTGAACGTTTCTTTGCTTTAGATGTTTTGGTGGGAGAGGACTTAGCACTAGAAGACCTCTCCAAATCTTCCTCAAAGGAGGGTTTCAGTAGACCCTTCAGTATCAGCTTGTTCTTCCATTCTTGAAGAACACAAGGGCTGAACGCATGACAAAAAGCACAAGATTCCTGAAGGTGTACAGCCCCCAAACAATAAACACATACCTAATGCCCATCGGTAATAGACATCTTGTACCCACATTTACTACACTTCTTGAAGCCTGGAGGCTTATGTTCTTTAGTATCTTTAGACATAGTAGGCAGGATACTAAATACGACACCACAGACTAACCAGCAAAAAGTGCGGTAACAATAACTAAAACTACAGACAACACACCAGGACCTCTAATTCAAACGGTCTTGAAGGACAAACAACATTAAGAAGGACTAGGTCCTCTAACTTAAATGGTCCTAGCCCAGAGGGGATAGGTACCTAAGCACAAGACAAACACAGAAGGGAAACAGACAACCAAGGGAGGACTAGGTCCTCTAACTGAAACGGGCCTAGCCCGTAGGGAGATAGCTGACGGGATACCAGTACAGTAGATAAGAAACAGGAGCGCAAAACTGCTTAACAACCACAACACACATGCAGACACAGCTATGAAAATAGCTTTTGGAGCAAAAAATTAGTCAATTAAGACACAAAAGTTATACTGAGCCACAGCCAAGGGCGACACCACGTCTGAGCTTTGCGACTGGCAAATAAGATCTGGGGAAAGGGAGCCGTGCAGTATGGGATACCTCTTAGCCCAGCCAATTGAAAGACTTCGAGCTAGAGTATGGCCGAGTCGGAGGCGTGGTTCGGCTCCAAACCCACAGGTAAGAATGTAGGCGAGACTGGACTACATAACATCCAAGAGATATTTGAAAAGTACAAAAAAGAAATATGGACATGGGAAAGAAAGAGAGATTTGATCATCTTCTTTTTCTTTCGGCTGTTCCCGTTAGGGATCGCCACAGCAGATCATCGGTTTCCATTTTTTCCTGTCCTCTGCATCTTTCTCTGTCACACCAACCACCTGAATGTCCTCTCTCACCACATCCATAAACCTTAACTTAGGCCTTCCTCTTACATGGCAGCTTCATCCTTAGCATCCTTTTCCTAATATACCGAGCATCCCTCCTCAGCACATGTCCAAGCCAACGTAATCTCGCCTCTCTGGCTTTGTCTCCAATCCGTCCAACCTGGGCTGACCCCTCTAATATACTTATTCCTAATCCTGTCCACCCTTGTCACACCCAGTGCAAATCTTAACATCTTTAACTCTGCCATGTCCAGCTCTGACTCCTGCCTTTTTGTCAGTGCCACTGAGATGAAAGCGAGATTTGATATGGTGCAATATTTATGCAAAGGAGAAAGCCAAATTAATCAATATAAAGAAGGCAGCCCCAAAGATATTTGAAGAGAAATGCAGGCAAAGGCATCCAGATATGGAAAATTTCACAATAAAAAAAAATAAAGATGGAACATAGAAAAGAAGATCAGTAAAGTAGAAGTTAAAAAAAAATAGAAGTTGAAGTTATGGAGTGCCAGAGAAGTGAAGGATTTGGTGTAGGTGGTCTAACACAGGCTACATAACAGCATGATGGAGTGAGTCACCAAAGTAAGGAGAAGCAGGAAGATCAGGAAACATCTGAAGAAGAAATATGGACATGGGAAAGAAAAAAAGACTTAATACGGTATAATATTTATGCAAAGGAGAAAGAAAAAGTAACCAATATAAAAAGACCAGCACTAAAGATATTTGAAGAGAAACACAGGTAAAGGAATCTGGACATGGAAAACTTTACAATACAAAAAAATAAGAAGACAAAGAGGAAAAGCAGAAAAAGAGATTAGTAATGGAGACGTTAAAGAAACAAACTGAGGTTATGGAGTACATGAGAAGTGAAGGATTCAATGTAGAAAATATAATTAAGAAAGCACCACAACAGGATAGAGTAATGGATATCCAAATTAAGGGGAAACCAGTGGAAAAGGAAGCAACTGGTCAGGCGTCACATGAAGACAACTTGGAGCCTTCCACAGGAGACCAGTATAAATGTTCACTTGAAGCTAGACAGCAAGGGAAGGAAACTGTGGAAACTCTGATGCAGTCAATGTTGAGGAGTGATAGATCAGTGAGTTCCCATATAACAAAGCAATGGATGGCACAGGATGAAACTGAAGAGAATGCGCAACAGGAAGATGCTACAGAACCTTCTACAGAAAGCCCACAGGAAATGGAAAACAAGGGAAGTGCCCTCAGTTTGGAAGAAAATGAGCTAAGAGAAGAGTTACTTGATTTAATAGTCATAGACAGATGCATCAAGATCAATGAAAAAAATAGACTGCAGAAGGTTAATTAAACCCAAAAAGTCAGACATCTGATAAAACAAATGAACACAGTAATTAGGACTGTTCATAGAGATCCATGCGATATAACAGAAGTAAACAGGATATATTACTGTGCAGCTAAATTAATAACTGATAAAGTTCTACCACAACACCACAGGGTAGTGAGGGAAAGGAAGGGGAGAAATCGAATACCATCATGGAAATACCAAATAGAGAAAACTATAAAGCAGTTAAGACAAGAAGTGACATTGTTAGAAGACTACAGAAGAGGGAACAGATCAACAAAAATAATAAGAAAGATAGACATGACAAAAGCAATGTATAGTATTAGAACAAAGCAGGCTCTATCATGCACTATCGCAAACAACAGACTAAAAATTTCAGCATAGGCGGAAAAACTTAGATGATACGAAGATAAGCAATTTATTGATGACCCAAAAAAGTTTTATAGAGAATTTGGAAACAAGGTAAAAGGAATTGAAAGGCAACCAAAAAAGAAGAAACAGACACATTTTGGAGAATATCTATTAAGATACTGTGGAACATAAAGATGTTAAATGGATAGAAAAAGTTAAAGAAAGAACAAGAAGTTTAAAGGTACAGGATATGAAATGGGATGAAGTCACAGCCAAAGAGACTGAAATAAAGTTAAGAAAATACTCTAATTGGAAAACCCTATGCCCAGATGCAGTACCTAACTTTTGGCTAAAAGTATTAACATCTTTGCATGAAGACTTAGCCGTGAGTAAGAACTATTTATAAGCGCACCCTGAACAGACACCAACCTGGCTAACAGGAAAAACAATGCTCCTACTTAAGAGTGAACTAGCAAGCTACCCTATAATGTATAGACCAATAACTTGTCTTCAGACAACATATAAACTATACATGGGAATGGATGCCAACAGAGTTTATAGTCACTTAGAAGAAAATTCAATTATGGCAGTAGAAAAAAAGGGCTATAAAAGAAATTCATATGGAACAAAGGATCATTTGCTGTTAAAGTCATAGTAGAGAACTGTAAAAAGGAGAAGAATTAAAGCATGGCATGGATTGACTATAAAAGCATCTGATAGTATCCCACATTCATGGATAAAAGACTGCTAAAAAATGTATAATGTGGATATATGTATACAACGATCGACTAGTGACCATGAAACAGTGGCAGACCACTTTGCAATTAAGCCATGATAAAGGACAAATTATTATCCCAGGGATAAAATTCAAAGTGGGACATTCCAGGGTGATTCTCTGTCACAGCTGATATTCTGCCTTGCCCTTAGCCCATTAAGTTGTCTACTCAACACCTTAGGCCATGGTTATAATTTGGCTCCTAGAAAACAACTAAATGTAAAGACTTCACATCTTCTCTTTGTTGATTATTTAAAACTGTATAGCTCATCAGATGAGGAACTGAAAGCACAACAGCAGTTGTCAAAATTTTTTCAGATGACATAAGAATGTCATTTGGTCTTGATAAATGTGCAAAAGCAACCTTTAAAGCAGGAAAACTGCAACACCAGGAAAACATCAGTTTGGGACAAGAATGTAACATAAAATAACTTAAGCAAGAAGAAGTGTATAAATATATGGGGAAATGATGAAGGATCAACAATAAAACACAAACAAATGCAAATAAAACGTAGCAAGGAATATTTCAGAAGACTTAAATTAATCCTGAAAACAGCTCTGACATCTAGGAACAAAATCCAAGCTATAAACCAATTTGTTCTTCTTGTCCTAACTTAAAGTTTTGGAGTGACTGACCGGCCCCAAAATATGTTGGATATATTAGCTAGGAAAACAAGAAGGATACTTCATGCTCACCTAATGATTTATAAAAATCAGTACATACCAAGATTTATTACTGCGGTGGTGGTGCTGCGGTAGCGTTGTCGCCTCACAGTAAGACGTTGTCCTGTTCGATTCTCAGCTAAAGCGTCTTCTGTGTGGAGACATGCGTGAATGGGCGTACCTTCGTTGAAGGATGTATGTCAGGGATGGCAACTCGGTACGTAAAAATCTGCTGCCAATCATTAGCGGACTGGAGTTCTGTTGTGGCGACCCCTAACTGGGAAAAGCCGAAAGATACAAGTACATACCAAGATTATATATTCCTAGTTCTGAAGGAGGGATGGGTCTCCATGAAAATGATTACATGTATAGATCTCAGTTGTGGGAATGCACACACATCTGCTCACCTCACCAAGACCCAAACGTAGTGAAAGTTTTGAAACATAAGGAGAATAAATATAAAATGACTTATCTGCTTAATTTAACAGAAGCATATCGGCGTCAAAATGGAATGGAAATCAAACCAGTAGTAGATAAAAATCAGACAGCAACTGAATGCGCCAAAAAAAAAGAAAGAATATAAGTTGAAGGACAAGATGAGAAGGCAAAAAAATGTGGAAAATGCATAAATATAGTTGCAAGTATAGAAAACTTCTGGAAGAACCTCATGTTGATCAGGAACGAACACAAGAATGGTTAAGGAAAGGCAAATTCAAACCCTGAGATGAAAGGTTAATACTGGAGGCACAAGACAGTGGGCTACGTACATGTTGGTTTACAAAGTCTATTGAACATGTAGGAGAAATGGACAAATGTAGGTTTTGTAAAACAGAATTGGAAACAATTGCACACCTTCTTGCTGATTGCGACACACTAATGGCAGAAGGACTATACTGAAAGACATAATAATGTGGTGAGACTGTTGCACTGGGGATTATGCAAACATTATGGTACTGAAGTGGCTGGAAACATGAGCCACAATGCATCATAGAAAATTTAGAAGTCTATATCACATGGGATCATCCAGTACCAACAGTCCAAAAGACAGACACTAGAAAATCAGATATAGTGGTCCAAGAAATGAAGACAAAAGTAGCACTGATCATTGAAATCGCAACACCCAGTGACTACAGTGTCCTGCATACAGAGAGAGACAGTCATAAAATATCAGGATTTGCAAACAGAAATGAGAGCAATGTGGAAGAAAGAAACTCAGACAGTTCCAATAGTAGTAGGAGCAACGGGTCTTATAAAAAGAGAGTCTACAATCACATTTAGATATACTACCAATACATGTAACTCCGTATGAACTGCAGGAGGCGTCATTACTGAGCACATTGCGGCTGCTGCGAAGAGCTCTTTTGGCTGACATCAAAGAGTGAAACAATACTAATTTCATGAACTTTAATCATACTTTGACTTAGGAATGGGGTCCATTCCCGTCATGGTATTAGACACCCAAAGGATTTGGAGAAATTAAAATGTTGTATTCATAAAGTAACAAAATGTATTCTATGAACTTAGCCAACATGAGACTGGAGAAAGACGATGTTGCCAGTAGAGATGACTGCAAGTTTCAGTACAGCAAACAGGAAAGAGACGGCTGGAATTTACTGCAGAAACCTGGCAAAGGAAATAATGTACTGGGAGCAAATAACTAGAGGAGGAAAACTACTACAGTGGGACGAAGTCAAGAAGATGTTTGGACTGCAGATTAGAGACTGATTGAAATTGGGAGATACAGAAACAGAAAGGGATAGGAGAATCATAAATGAAAGACCTGCTCTGGTAGAGTTTTTAGCTGAATCTAAAACACAACCTGCTGTTTAAAAAGGGATAATTAGTAGGACATATAAAATATTGCAAGATAACTATAGGAACAAATCAGAGGAGGTTAGAAATGATTGGGAAGACAGATTGAAAAAGCAATTTACATGAGAACAATGGCAGAACATATGGATGTCTTTCTATTATGCAATAAATGTATTTATTTTTTCATTTATTTATCCTTTGCTGATTAAGTTAGTCTCACTAGGCAAGCAGACTTTTTTCATGGGAGACTAGATGTGGTATTTATACCACTACAGGAAATGTGGTCAGGGAATCAGGGAACATCAAATATTCTTTTTGATAGGTGTCGTGGAATCTTTTACATCCACCTATGCTACCATGAAGTCAAGCAAATGGGCCATGGTTTAACATCTCATCTGAAGGATGACACACTCAGGAGTGAAGCACCTTCTTTATGTCGCACTGCAGTGTCAGTAATAGATCTACCTGGTGTGGGAAAAGAACCCACAGCCTTTTGTACCAAAGGCGAGTGTGCTGCTTGGCACCACTGAAACTGTTACAAAGATAGGAAGGTTTAGGATACTTACTTGCACTTGTTTGTACAGGTATTTTTACAGCACAACCAGACTTCATAGAATTTTTCCACAGGTAGACCGCAAATGCTGGAGGTGTGATAGGGAAGAAAGAGGTGAATGGGAACATACGTTTTGAGAGTGTGATGAGTTGGCAGATTTTAAAAATTCCCTACAGAGTATTCTGTCAGAAATACTGGACGAGCACTTAAATGGCCGTATACAAGGAAATTATTCTTTTCAGCTGGGACACAGGATCTGAATTGCCTAGACATAGTAAAACCTTATAAAGTTTAGTTTTTTTTGGCTCCCAAAAAAAGCATTTATCAGAAAATGGAAATTGAAGTCTAAACCAACTGTATGTGATGTATTAAATATTACAACAGAGATAAAATAGATGGAAGTGGGATCTTTAGAAAAGGGAAAGGCAAACTACATAGAAATACATGGAATATGTGGGAACAATACAAGCAAAATAATGTTCAGAAGGAGGAGTGAGGTTTAAAGGAAGGTAGGAATTACGCAATTTATGTAATATTGGACTGATGATACTTAATAAAATATGTGATGTATAATTTATGTAACTGTAAACGTTAATATGGATTGTTTTATTTTATATTAATGTACGTTTGCCTATGACAAGTAATACTTTAATAAATATGTGAAAGATACATCTGCACTTTCATTTTGTTCTAAACCATATTCACTACATTTTTCCACACTATTTATGTCCCTAATTTATCACCCTCTTCACTTACTATTTCATCAGCTATGTCACAAACCATTCAAAAATGACTCGCTTTATGACATTTTCAACATTCTATAAAGCAAGTGTGTCCCTTTTCCCCCACAATGACATTTGAATTCCTCACATCCATTTGCAAGATACATGTGAAGAACCACGCGAAGTAGTTGGCATACCTCTATTACAATTTATAATCACAACATTGTGTCAATAATGTTTTATCTTATTTTTATCCACATGTAAAATCACATCACACTCCTAAGCCTCAGTACGAACACTGTGATTATGTTTTTCTTTACTCTTGTATACTAATGTAGAGCTTTTTTAAATATTGCTGAATATTCAATTCAAGTACATCAGTTCTAAACTGACTATTCAGCTTTTTTTTAATCAAAAATATATATGCAATAATTGTTCCAATGTTTACTACAACACATTTTTGCATAGTTTACAAAAATAAAACTTCCATTAGTAAAAAACAAAATAATAATTCACAGAGTATGTCCTGTCCCAGATGAATAAAGAATGAACATCATGGTGCTTTGACAGCTCATGGTGACACTACAGTGTCCTAAAGAAAATACCCGCCTATGAGATTATTTTTTTCTAGATTTAAGCATTACCACTGGCAGAGAAATATTCTTATTCTTATCTCCTATACTTGCTGTTATCACAACTGAAGCATACAATCAAACAGTTTGCAATCCAAAATCACTTTGCTGCACTAGGCTTACACCATGATAAACTGCCTTGTTTCTCCACACTCTTGCAGGACGACTCACTCCACCATGTCTTTTCACTCTGCAGTAGCAGCTGGCAAACACCTTTTACTTTTCACCATGATAATCCCAAATCAGCTGCTGCTCCCTGCCTCTTTCTGCAGCAGTAATCTGACCATGACTTTCCTATCCACACCTAAAGGCTGCAATTTAGTAACTTCTGACAACTGCACATTTTCTTCATCAAATGCTTTAGCTCCTTTCTGCTCCCTGGATTCTACCTCACCAGGCCTCTTCACTTCCACCATTGTGCTTGTTCTCCCAAACACCACGATACTATAAATGGAAAAACACACAAAAAGGGTAGGAGAAGTTCCCGAGTGCCCTGGACAAATTACCCCTGGTCAGTATGCATACCACCTCAGGTCATCCCTGAAAAGAGGCCACTGGTTTAGTGAGACTAACACATTCAACAACGCATGCATAAATAAATAAATATCTGGAGTACAGAAAATGATATCCTAACAAGTGCCCAACTTTCACACTCACATCTAACAAACTTTCCTTTTACAGACTTTACTCAGTTGTTTTGATCTCCTTACCTCATAATACAAAAAGTTAACCCATATACCACACTGACCCTCTTTAGAAAGGCACATCTCACAGAAACTTATCTGTGTCAAGAAGTAATTTTAATAAATGTAAAAAAAAATCAATCTATCTGATGGAGTTGGCACAATGATTAAGGTGTTCACCTGACAGACACAAGATAATGGAGGGTTGAATCTCACAACTGGTAGGGAAGTTGGCTGGGCTTAAAAAAGCCCACAAGGCCAGCTAACCTAGTACTTACCTATGAACCCATGATGTTTCTATCCTGCTTTAACATCAATTTTCTTTTCTTAGACCGTCAGCAGTTTGAGTGGATGCAGAGAATGTAATTTTCTAGTCATAAGTTTACTTTCCCTACAACCTCCTAATTCTCACTTGTGTACAATTTGTGTTTTCAACAGCAAGAATATATTAATTGTGCATCTTCAATCTTCTGTTCCAGTATTTCAGTCCAAATAAGGTTGCAGTCACAAATAGCAGAGTGAAATAAAATGCCAGTTTTGTTGAAGGAAAGTTTTAAATGGTATGAGGAATTCTACAACCTAATATGCTACAACAAAACAAGCAGCAAAAAGGGAAATAACAGAACAGTGTTAATTCAACATTGTTAACAAATAATATTAGTACATTACTGAACTAGCCCCCCCTATAGACTAATTCCATATTTTTTACATGTACAAAAGTGAAAAGACTGATTATATTACTCCAAATAATAAGCACAACAGGTACCGTCGTGGAACTGCAATAAAACTTAAATCCTAGAAAATACCTTGCTGTTATTTTTTTAAGAACCTGATCAGACTTCTGGCCCTAACTTCACACCCTGAAAATACTTGGTTATGACAATGCACCTGGCCTTTATGCCATACACCATTCTGTGTAAAAACTGATATGAACACTCAAGAATGTGTATTTTCTCTCAACTGCTAAAGAAATCAAGAAAGAATTAATGATTATATTACTGACCTTTTGGTCCTTTTAGCACCTGTGCACAAATGGATCTTTTCTCCATTTTAGACAAAGACAATACTTAAACATCTTAAAACGAAATGGGGTGACAGAGAGAGAGAGTGGTACTGTTATAGTCAAACTGTTATCCATCCACTGGAATTGTAAGAAGTGCCAAAAAAACAACAATGAAGAACATAATAAATATGTATTATATCTGCATGTGGCAAGGGGCAGATGCAGGTTCCTATCATTTAATCCTGTTCATACTTCACTGAACTCAAGTATAATTTATTCAGTGGCTCTGCTAAGGAGGAAAAAGGTGTCATCTTATTTTACTTATGGGCCCAACACTTCTAGCACTGTTCTCTTAATGAAACGCTTCACTCTGTTTCCACATCATACATGTATTATTCTCTTCGCAGTCAAAAGAAACTATTCTGAGCCTGAGAAATTACATACATACAGAATTATGACCCGGTTACAATTCAAATGTATGATTTACTTCCAGCTTATGAAACCTTTTACATTTTTCAAATTACACTGAAGAGGAAAAGTATGTGTTCACAGCATTAGACAGCTAATTATAATAATTAAATAAATACTGCAATTTGTCACAATTACAGAGTAATGCAAGGGCCTGAAGACATTGGCTTGACATCTACATCCTGCTCTACAAGAACACACAAAGAGGCATAACAGGGTGCTGCAGAATATAGTAGTTCATGCGTCAACTATTTTTTTTATTTTCTGCTCTTCATTTTTTGCAGATGTATAGTCAGCCTGTACAATCAATAAATCTAATATCAGCAGACACAACACAAAACAAATTTAATATTGGATTCAGTTAAAATTATTTCATTAAGGCTATGAAGGGGAACAGAAGTGCTATTTTTCTGCAAGATTAAGATTAATTTAGGAATTTTCTGCTACTTAGTACCCAAATATCCAACCTTTCTGGACTATCTATCCTTCAGTAGATCTGGTACTGATAATACACAGTTTGTAGGTTGAAAAAAAAAACAGGAAATTGTGTTAACTCCCAAGTTAAATGCACGTACAAATGCAACAGGGAAAACTATGCATTCATGAACTGGATCTACTGTTTATTGTGATCCAGGGGTGCAAGGTTCAATTCCTTCAGCTCCCATGGCCTAACTGTGCGACTCTAAGCAAGTCACTTAACCAGACACCACTCAATGGCCGAGTCTGGAAAGGTCCATGGAGATCAATGCTCTACTATGGAAAACAAATACAAATAAAATGAAGCTTACTGACTAAAGCCATTCTACTGCTATTAACAAATTAAGATTTATCAAATGTAACTTGGGCAACTGGATGTGGAACCGGAAATTCCTCCTTTGTTTGGCACTTATGCCCCTAATGGACACAGGCAGCCTGTAAATGGTTCATCTCCCAAGGCCCCTGCTTGGAAATGTTTCATCCCCTAAGACACTTATCAAGAATTACCAGAATTTGTCAGAGATTTAAGATGCATGGCTAGGCTTAAAAAGGCCCTTGTGGTCATTAGCCTAGTAAACACGTATGAACCTATGACAATCCTTAACAGTATTAAATAAATACAAATCCATACATTTCAAAATGTTATTTTCATTCATAAACTGTTCTAATACTATGAACTTCAAACCTGAGTGTTAAGCAGTAAGACTTGATGAGACACACACCTCATATGGGAGATTGCAACACACACACACACAAAAAACACACCTACAAACACAGAGTGAAGATTATACTAAGGTACAAGACCAACAGCTATATGACTTCTGCCCATAACAGTCCCTGAAATTTAACCGAGACACCCCACAAATGACTCCCAAGATGGCTGCTCACTGAGTAACAACTTAATTCTGGCTCTCCCAGTATGGAAACAGAAACTTAGCAGAGAAAACCAGTGGACCTAGATTTCTGAGTAAATTTCAGTAACTAGTAAGTGCACTGACTGGATGCCAGGAACACAGACAAACAGAGGACCTGAACAAAAATCGGCTACAAAAGGTGATGAAAAAACACTGACTGGGAAAAGTATTGTAGCTGGTCAGCAAAGTGGTACATGATTTTCTTTGCATGTTATAAAATAAAGTTTTTTCAGTTATGTTTAAGTATAAATGGGGATACTAATGTAAATAGGTGCTTCTGTTTATTCTTTTTGTTTCTCTCTGCCTTCTTCTTCTCCTCTCTTTCTCCCTGTTCAGTTTTAAGAAATGTAAGCACTGCAATGTCAAAAGGGATCTGGTTAAAAGAGCATGACAAAAGAAAAATTAGTGTGCTTTTTCTCATTCTTCCATATGGGAATGACTAGGGTAAGGCCATTACCTTTATATAGTAACAAGTTTTAACAGAATGCAAGTAAATGAAAAAGAATATTGAACAATATACGGTCTTTTTTGTAGTAAACAGCCTTGTATCTGGTTCTCATGTCACTAGCAGACAATCTGATAAAGAGAAATGGCTTTGGAAAATGTTTTCTGAAAGCATTCAATGTTTTACCAGCTGGGAGAACTATAAAGATAAGGCAAAACCAGACAGCACTTAACACAGGTTCTATCATGCATCCTAGCATGGATAATCTTTCTTTGTTTGGCTCAAGTCTGTGTGTGTGTGGCTGTCAGTTTGGAAATTTTATTTGTGTTAAGGGGTAAAACTTCCGTATTTGAAGATGTGCATAGTTTTCTGTGTTATTATTAAGTTAGTAGGTTTTAGGGGTTATTTGGTGCATGTATATTTATTCAAGGGTTTTCAATAAAACAAGAAGTTCTGCAAAATGTGGCATAGCCTCAAACGGTGATGACAACAAACAAATGTATAAAAGATTAACCTGCCAAACAGTGCATGCATGTAACACAAAAGCTGGAACTAGACATTTAACAAAAAGCCTGTAAAAGGTGGGAATAATAATAATCCCTCAAGAATACAATTATTTGTATAATGTCTTTTAATGTTAATGTCTCACAGATAAATACAAAAAAGAAATAACTAGTAGTGAACTATATTAAAAAATGTAGAGTGTAAACTGCTATGCTGCAGGAGACACACTTGAAAAGAAATGAACATGTGAATTTGATAAAGAAAGGTTTTCAAAGTGGTTATTCAGCATAATACCTGGGGCAAAGGAAAAGAGGAGTGCTTACATTAAATGGATGAGGAGCTGCAACAGTAATAGAAGACGGGGGAAAAACAGTAATGGTAGATTTGTGGTACTAAAAGGCTACTGGCAAGATAGGAGGATTATACTGGCATGTATTTATATTCCACTGAAAACTGCTAAAATGGATCCAAAGAAAATAATCAGCTTTCAGCAAGGAATATTGCCTATAGTGGGGGACTGGAATTTGATTTGCAACAGTGAGAATGTGTCTGGTGGGCCAAGAAAGGGAAATACAGAAATATAACAAAGGAGGGAAGATTTTTAAAGCAATGTATGAAAATATTTGGCATGGAAGATGTGAATTCAGTACTAGGAATTCAGAGTAAATTAACATATTATTCCCCAAGATACAAAAACTGGGCTAGGCTAGACAGAATTTACATTTCACAGGAACATGTTCATTTAATTGATGGTCTTGATATGCATCCAATAACTATTTCAGATCATGTGCCAATAACTAAAATAAAAATAGAGGGTAATAAAAATGAGACACTGGCGCATTCTCACATATTTGTTCAAAAGAGAGGAATTTAAGGAACAGGTAGTGGAAATTATTCAGGACCCTAATATTAGACAAGACAGAAACTTCTTCTGAAAATATAGCTAGGCAGCAGGATAAAATTGAAGTGGAATTTAAAAATAAGGTGGAAATAAAAGAAAGGGAAATATGGTTAAAAAGTAACAAGAATTATTTAGAGGGACTGACTGCAAAGTAGGGGGAATCTCTCAGAACAAGAAGAGGAGCAACTACAGAATGCTAAACAGAAAATAAGGGATCACCTTAGAAAGACTGCTGTTAAGCAACTGTTAAAATGTTTTTAGTCCCTTTATTTTTATACATTGATCAGGCATATTTTTATCAACCAGGGGAGAAGTTGTGGACAGCAATTAATAACGAGCTGAAGGATTTTATTTAGGAGGGTAAGACGGCAAGAGTCAAGTGGGATAAGCTTATCTTTTTCCAACAGAATAGGGCGGATTGGGATTACCCGAGTTTAAAGGTATTTCAGAGCAACACAGTTAAGGCTCCTATACATAGCACAAGCAGAAAACTATAATTCAAAGTGGAAAGGGATGATGCTGAAACTGGGGAGAAGCTCAAGAAACAAGGAGAGACAGGAATTTTGGATGCAGACCTTTAAGGAGAACAGTAATCATACAGAATATTATATTCATAAAGTAGCAGGTGGTCTTCTAAAAACTAAGCCAACATGGGAAGGGAGAAAGGAGATTTTGCCATGGGGATGACTGCAATTGGATATGGGCAATAAGCAAGGGGGGCAGGAATATATTGGAGGAAACTGACAAAGGAACCAAAGTACTGGGAGCAAATAACTAGAGGGGGAAAGGTAATAGAATGGGAAGATGCCAAGAACTTAGTTGGACTGCAGGCTAGAGATTGCCTTTCATATCAAGAATTGATATCAGAGTACAGACAAAGAGAAAGAAATAGGAGGATCCTAAATAAAAGACCAGTACTGGTAGAGTTTTTAGTAGAATCTAGAACAGAAGTTGCCATTAAGAAAGGAATAATTAGTAGAGCATATAAAATACTGCATGATAACTATAAGAATCAGATGAGGTTAGGAAGAATTGGGGAAAGAGATTAGATAAGCATTTCACAAAGAAACAATGGGTGATGTATGCATGTCTCCCAAATATGCAACAAAATATAGAAGATTTAAGATCTTTGCTTGGAAGTGTTTACATAGGTATTTTTATACCCCAAGCAGACTTCAAAGAATCTTTCCTCAGGTAGACAGCAAATGTTGGAGGTGTGATGGGGAAGAAAGGGGTAACTGGGAACATATTTTCTGGGAGTGTAATGAGCTGGCAGACTTTAAAGATTCCCTGCAGACTGCTCTGTCAGAGATGCTTGGTGATCAAACTGACTAGGGAAACAATTTTTTGAGCTATGATACAGAATTGGAATTACCTAGGCATAGTAAGGCCTTGCTGAGTCTATTTATGCTGACTGCCAAAAAAGCAATTACTAGATAATGTAAGTCAAAGTCTAAACCAACTTTACTAGAAGTAGCGAAGATAGTAACAGAGATAAAACAGCTGAAATTGGGATCTTTAGAAAAGGATAGGAGCAAACTACATAAGAAAAATGGGACATGTGGGATCAGTATAAGCAGATGCGGAACAAGGTTTAAAGAAGGCAGGATTTGAATGAGCTATGTAATGGTTGACGAACAATGACAGGACATATTAAAAGTGATGTATAATGTTTGCAGACACAGTTGTGTCGGCACAATTTAGAATGTATAATCTTTGGAACTGACATTGTGTCACTATGATTTATCATTTATATAAATGTAATGTGGCTTAGGTCATACATGATAATTTAATAAAGATGTTTCTTGTTTAAAAAAAAATCCCACAAATATGCTCTCCTGAGCAAAAAATGTGAAAAACATCTTTATTAACTTCAAAAATACCATTTAGAGATGGTAAAAATGTATCCTTCTCCAGAATAAGCATGATGCTACACCATAGTACAAGTTGGAAAAACAGAATACTATGACAGTAACAGTGTACAGTACAGAAGACCAAGGAGTAATATGGTAAGGTATCATAAGGTAACTATGATAAACAACCTTGAAATTAGACAGTATGATGACCCAGAAGGTAAAACAATAAAGCATAGAACCGAAGCTGTCACAGGAAACAGAAGTTTAATCCACAAGCCACAAACAGTTCACATAACTCCTGTGACGGCTTCGGTTCTATGCTTTGTTTTACCTTCTGGGTCATCATACTGTCTAATTTCAAGGTTGTTTATCGTGTTGGTGACCAGGTTACCTTATTTAACTATGATAAACACAACACAATCTTGGACTACAAAGAAAAATTCACTAAAGATAAATGAATATTCATTTGACAATATGTTCAGGAAAAAACAACATCCATAACAGACCATTAAACAAGTGAAAGAGGGCCTTATAGTTTTGGGCAGGCTGTAGAATAAGGAATAAACACTCCAGAAGCTCTTGTATTCTCCCATGCAGGAAAGCCAACAAATGGCTGTAAATTTACCACTTACTGAATGCAGAGGTTTGTACCCATATAAAAATGTACACCACTTTTCTTTTCTTTTTTTTTTTTATTAACTGGATAAGTGCACATCTCTTTTTCAGGAGTGAAAAAGGAAAACTCATTAAGTGACTTGATCACAGTCAGACAGTAGGCCAATGACAACTGAGGGAATTAAACCCAGGATTACAAATGGCAGCTCACAGCCTTTATCTTCTCAGCTTAATTACTGAAGTGGAATTAAGATACATGTAGAAAAAATAAAGCAAATTACAGAAAATATGCAGAAAACACAGTGTCCCCACAGCAGTCACAGTCATGTTGCAATATGATCTGTGGATAGCTAGTGGAAAAAGCAACATCCCTCACACAAATAACCTTGACTAACTGAGTTTGGAAGATGCACGTAAAAGTGGAAACTCGCAGTTCAACTTCCTACTGATGGAAGGTTAGATGAAACTCTGTGAAAAACACGGCTACAATCACTAGTGAGTGGACACGTTAGACCTTAAAAAAACTTGCCAAAAAGATGAGGGGAAAAGAATTTGTTACACATACTAATTCCATGATACCAGCATGACTGCTGATAGTTGAACTCCACTTGCTTTTGACAGCTTAAGAGCAAAGTTCTTTTTCTTTGTCATTTTCTCCCTGTGCCTAGGCATCACCAGCCCCCCAGTTGTAGACTGGCCTGTTTATTCCATTTTGAGCAACAGCTGGTGAAGGAAGGCTATCAAACAATTAGACATCAGGATTTTTTCATGTATATAAGTTACTCTTTGTAGTTTGCCATGTTATATTTACTTCTTGTGTAACTGCAGTAGATGCTAATCTATTCTGGACAATAAAACTTATTGCCACATGATCTTATGTCTCAGTGAATTTACTGAAGACAAGAAAGAACTGTAAAGATTTTCAGGGGCATGTTCTTCTCTCACTGGCACAAGCTACAGTGTCTCCTGTCTGACTCGGACAGCATGACTGGCCCTACATTCTCCAGTTCTCCTCCTACAGAGCTGAATGATCTGCACCCAAAATAAATGGAATAATTGTTCTAAGCAGAGATTTATTAATGATAGGCCAAGTACTTATTGTGCTAACACATTTCAAACAGACGCCCCACTTGGGCTAGTTCAGATTTTGCTCTATACATGGCAGTTTGCTCTATTTGTAGTCTTTTTTAAGTGGGAAAGACTGTACATAGGCTTAAAGACAGAATTCATGGGCATTCAAGTGTTAATAAAAACAAAGAATTGTAATGTATTCATTAGGCATTTGGAAGTTTGCTCTAATTTTAAAAGATTTATGTTCAGTGCTATGTGGAATACTTTGAATACAAATGTCAGATACCTTTAAAAGCAACCAGTGCTTTTGGTATCAGTTTTAAGTGTCTTTTAAAGCGGTTAAGAGCATTCAAATGTTAGGTTGTGCTTATCTAAAGAAAGCCAACAAATGGCTGCAAAGTTACCACTTAGTGAGTGCAGAAGTTTGTGCCTGTATACAAATCTACACCACTTTTCTTTTTTGGTTAACTGGGTAACTGGAGTTGGATTTTTAAGTAAGAACACCACTCATGTTCCTACATCTGACGAAGTTGCAGTCCTGTTTAAGTGTTGAGACAAAAGGGCTTATTGTATGGCAACATGTTTTAATGTTTTTATTAAAATTTTATACAGTTATAGAAATGGAGATTTTCTCATTTACCCTTATTTTTAATTCCATTTTTGCAGTATATTTATTTTATGGAATTTTGGGAAGCCCAGCAGCCTTTTTTTGAAGTTTTGCATCCATTTCTCTATTTCCATTTTTACATCTGAGAGGAACAGTTAAAAAAGTAGTAGCCTGCATACAAAGCCCTGTGGGACATCAGTGATAACCTGTTTCTAAAGGCAGAGCTAAGTCCTCAGTTGATTAACCAGATCTTCCACAGACCAGTACCATTAATTCTTCCTCTATTGAAGGTGAAACCGCAGCTGAAAAACCAATGACTACATTCACTTTTTCCAGGAATTAAATGGGTGCGATGGTGATATATGAGTCAATGGTCTACTACCTGATCCAGAATGCCACTCCGCACATCCAATGACTCCATGGCCTGGCCATCTGTCCTCATCAAGGGAAGCTCGTCTCCGCATTATCTACAAAGCCCGAAAAGCAAGCAGCACCATCCTTAGCTTGAGCATGTGTGTGCTGTTTTGGGGACTCCACTTGGCTTACATCAGTGAGGACCACAGCACTGCACCCGGCATAGTAGCAAAACATCTACTGTCAGAACTGTCATGGTCTTGGTTGCAGGAAATGAAATCCTCTGCTGAAGATGGTACTGGCACAGTCTGCCACTGCAGAGTCCATTGACAAGAGTCTGAAACAAGAACATACATGAAACGGATGACTCTGCAATCACTATTGTATCTTAATAAAACAAAACAAACTCATCTGGTAGCAGACCAGTGAAAATGGCACCCACCATGAGGTCCAGGAGGCACAGACCCACTTCTTCTGTCTCACCAGGAAGCCAAGGGCAAGACTTCTCATTTCCTCCCTATGGATCCTGAAGACTACAACTGAAGTCTGCCCAGCTCTGCCCTTAAGAAGAAAATCCTTAATAAAGGGAATAACAGAGACTTATCCTACTTTTAATATACTGTCATCCAACTTCAACCAGCCCAATATACAACTGGTATCCCATATCAAACTACCAAAGTGTGATTATAGACATCCACCTGAAATATGATCTCTGTCTTCTGCAAACAATAAAGAAGATGCACCAAAAGCTAGACTTCTACAGAGTAAAACACTACCTCACTGACACTTCTAGACAAAACATCGCCACTTCTTTTCTACTCCCCATGCTATCACATGCCTCTCCTATCCTAACTGATCTCAACTGCTCTCTATCATCCAGACTAATACAATGTTACAATAAAGTAACCAAATTCACAACCAGCCATAATATATATCATATCACTTGTTGTTGAGTCTTTCGGCTTTTCCCGGTTAGGGGTCACCACAGTGGAACTCCGGTCCGCTAATGATTGGCAGTAGATTTTTATATGCCGAGTTGCCTGCCCTGACGCACAACCTTCGACGAAGGTATGCCCATTCATGCATGTCTCCACACAGAAGACGCTTTAGCTGAGAATCGAACAGGACAACGTCTTACTGTGAGGCGACAACGCTACCGCAGCATCACCATCATATCACTACCCCTCTATAAAACAACTAAACTGCCTCAGACTAAATAATTTTCTGCCATACCCACAATTCATTATAACCTTCAAAATACTGAACAACATGGCCCTGAAAAATTCCCCTCTCTTCATTCCATCATTCAACCTTACACTACTAAGAGACCTCTGCTCTCCACAGACAATTATTCTCCATAACTAAACCTAACAATGTGGGATACTCCCTGTATTAACACAGCATTGCTGATAGCTGGAGTACCATTCCATTCAAGGACAGTCTATAACCTGAAAAACTTTAAATTCTAACTGAAGCAACACCCGATAGATAAATGGCTTTGCACCTGCACCACCCCTGGTTAAAAAATAAGTTATGTACTCACCATAATCTTCCATCTGAGTAGGTAACTTCATTTGTCAGCAACCTGTGGGTATCGGATCCGAGCCGACAGCTTTATCCAGCTAAGATCCGAGCTCCAAGCTCCTCCCCCTTACCCATAACCCCCTGCCATCCCTCTCTGTCCTCAGATCGAGTTTGCTACAGTATTATAGAATACTACAATACAAAGGATCAGCTAAAACATCCTAACCTGATGTCATCTGGAAAGGAAGCACAAGATCCTAAAAGGACGAACTACAAGTTAGGGGGACGGAGGGGGTTTGGTTGCTGACAAATGAAGTTACCTACTCAGATGGAACATTATGGTGAGTACATAACTTCTTTATCTGAAGTAGCTAACTTCATTTGTTCATCAACCTGTGGGACAGAGTCCCCAGTTACCAAAAACTTGGGAGGTCCTCATGGAAGAATATTCCGGAGCACTGCAGAGCCAAAGGACGCCCTCCCTCTGGAAATTATATCCAACTTTTTTTTGTAATAAAGGTATGGGATGAAGTCCAAGTGGTTGCTGAACAAATGTCATCCAAGGACACTCTGGACCAAAAGGCAGCAGAAGTAGAAATCGATCGAGTAGAATGGGCGTGAACTCCGACAGGTTCAGGTCGGCCAGAACTCTTATATCCGAGAAGTATACATTGGGAAATCCATCTAAACAATGTAGCTTTTGACACATGTTTACCCAAAAAGGGTTTAGCAAAGGATACAAGGAGATGTTCAGATTTCCTATGTTCAGCAGTCCTGTGCAAGTAGAACCTCAATTGTCTGTGCACATCCAAAGAATGTAATTTGTATTCACCTTTGTTATGATAATTTGGGAAAAAAAACGGTAAATTGATAGACTGATTTATGTTGGACTCAGAGGCAACTTTAGGCAAAAAGGAGGGATTGGACCTGAGGGAAACTCTGTCTTTATGAAAGACCAGATATGGAGGTTTGGCACAAAGGGCTTGAAGCTACGAAACCCTCCTAGCCGAAGTGATAGCAATGAGAAAGGCCGTTCTCCAAGATAAATATTTTAGATCCACCGAAGCTGCAGGTTCAAAGGGAGGGCCAGTAAGAGCCTGGAGAACAAGGGTTAAATCCCACTGAGGGACCGCATCCTTAACAGGAGGTCTTAACAAGAAAATACCTTTTAAGAAAGTCTTGCAGATCTTAGAAGAAGCTAAAGGACGGAGATCACTTTCCACATGAAAGTGGGAAATTGCTGCTAACTGGACTTTGACCGTAGAGGAGCTGGCACCTTGGTCAAATAAATATGACAAAAAATCTAATACAGCTGGTATCGGGGCTGTAAAGGGATCCAAATTTCTATGTTCCGCCCAGATCGAAAACCATTTCCATTTGCTCTTATAGACCTTTCTAGTAGAAGGCTTATGAGCAGCTACTAAGATAGCTTTAACAGAAGAGGAGATGCCGGGAGTCCTAGCTATTATTGGAACTGGATCAACCAAGCTGTGAGCTTGAGATTGTCCAGGTTTGGGGTTGTCAACACTAGAGGGTGAGATATCAGATCCGGAGTGGGATCCAAAATCCATGGAGGATTCACCAGATGAGACAATAGGCAAAGGAACCACGTTTGACAAGGTCAGAATGGGGCTATGAGGATCACTCTGCTCCCCAACCGATGAGCTTTCTGCAGGAATGCTGCCATCAGAGGAAGAGATGGATAAGCATAAAGTAGACCGGATGGCCAAACATGCACTAAAGCGTCTCTGGGGGATTCCCCTCATGAGGGAAGTAGAGCAAAGTACTCGCTGCACTTTGCGTTCGAAAGCGACGCGAAGAGATCGCAGCAAGGATGACCCCACTTGAGGAAGATTTGCTTCGCTACTCTCGGGTTCAGAGACCACTCGTATGGTGAGAGGATGGTTCGACTCAGCCTGTCTGCCAAAATGTTCGACCGACCCGGGATGTGCATTGCTATGAGAAAGCGTTGCTATGAGAAAGCGGTTGGTGGTGATCGCCCATTCCCAAACTCTCATGGCCTCTCGACAAAGCGGATAGGATCTGGTTCCCCCCTGTTTGTTGATATACCAGACTACAGACATGTTGTCTGTTTGAATTGCAATTGTCCCTAAGGGAAGAAGAGCCTGGAGTGCTCGCAATGCTAAAAGCACCGCCCTCATCTCTAGGACATTGATGTGCAACAAGGTCTCCGAGTGGGTCCACGTGCCTTGGACGGTTCTGCCCATGCAGTGCCCCCCCACCCGAGGCGAGAAGCATCCATGGTCACTGTTGCTTGGGGTGGGGACATTGAGAAAAGGCGCCCTTCCTGGAGATCCGAGGACTGGATCCACCAGAGTAGGGATTTCCTGCAAACCTTGCTGAGGGGAATAGATGCACTTAGCGAATGTTGCAGGATGGACCATTGAACCTGAAAGGTCCATTGTAGGACCCTCATGTTTAGACGAGCTAGGGGTGACAGACTGATGGCCGCAGCCATGGAACCTAGTGCCCTCAGGACCAATTCCGCTGGAGGAGCCGAGGATTGTAGGAGGGCCAGCACATGGAGTGTCAAAGTTCGAAGCCTGTCCGGAGTTAGGAAGACCCTCAACAGGTTTGTGTCTATCCTGGCCCCTATGAAATCCAAGATTTGGGTCGGTTGAAGGGAGGATTTCTTGAGATTGATTGAGATTCCCAGATGACAGGCCAAGTGAAGGAAGTAATTTCCGGCTGAACTTAGTAGATGCCTGGTGGGGGCGGTCAGGAGCCAGTCGTCTAGGTACGGAAAGACCTGTATTCCCTAAAACCTCAGGTGGGCCTCTACAACTGCCATAACTTTGGTGAACACCCTGGGGGCTGTGGTGAGACCAAAGGGGAGGACCCTGAACTGATAGTGGCTGGCTCCCAGACAGAAGCGGAGAAACCTTCTGGATCGTCTGTCCATCAAAATGTGGTAGTACGCATCCTTGAGGTCTATAGAGCACATCCAGTCATTCTCCTGCAGAAGTGGGAGAATGGATTGAATGGTGACCATCCGGAACTTTTCTTTGGCAACCGACAGGTTTAGAGTGGACAGGTCGAGGATTGGTCTTAAGTCCCCCGTCTTTTTTGGCACCAGAAAGAACCTGGAGTAAAAGCCTGATCCGGATTGATCTTGGGGGATGGGCTGGATTGCTCTTTTTTCTAGCAGATGCTTTATTTCTGTGGCTGCTGCCTCCCTTTGATTGGGTGGGACATCGGGGAGGCTCCGGGGTCCGAGAGGGAGATTCAGAAAGGGAATAGTGTAACCTCTGGATATGATTTGAAGCACCCAGTGATCTGTTGTAATGGACTCCCAAACTGCCAGGTGCCTCGAGAAATGCCACCCGACTGCCTCCAGAGTGGAGCAGTCGGGTAACCCTTCAGGGCTGCTGTGCGGGCCGATTCGAAAAGGGTTCTCTCGACCCGAAATTCTTCGGTCCCCCTCTGCCTCTGGGCCAGCATCCACCCTGTCCTCCTCTGCCTCTGAAGGACGAGGGGTCCGGAGCGAAACGGGACTGTTGAGATTTCCGGAACCACATCTTCTTTTGTCCCCTTTGGTTCCTGGAAAAGGACCTCTGGGAAGCCGAGAAGCGGATCCCGACGGCAGACGTCTTCCCGTCTTTCTCACTCTGGACCAGCGTGTCGCGGACGGTCTTGCCATTCAGCGAAGAGCCGTCAAAAGAGGCATTTGCAAAGGACGCCTTGAAGGGTTCCGCAAAGTCGCAGAGACGGAGCCAAGCATGCCGTCGTAAGACAATGCCCGCTCTGCTAGCTCTAGCAGCTCCTTCCGTAGCATGGGAAAGAAGCCGCATAGTAGTGTTCGAAATGGACTTAAGAGTGGCCATTCGAGCTGAGAATGTTTTCTTATCCTTGGTCGACATGGACTCTGGGGGCGACCCGGCGTATTCCTTGATGAGATCCCACTGGAGTCGTATCACATGTGCCATATAGTTCAGAGACCTCATGGAGAAGGTAGCTGAAGCGAACATCCGCTTCCCTAGGTGGTCCATCGTCTGAGACTCCTTGTCAGGAGGGTGGACCGAGGAACTCTCCTTGGCTAGTTCCTTCTTGGTGGAAGCCGCCACCAACATGGCATCTACTGGAGCACCCTTGCTCCAAATCATCCTATCTGTGGATGGACTGAGAATTTTGTCTGGTCTCTTTGGTATAGGCTCCACAGTGTCCGGTTCCTTCCATGCCCTGGTAGTGATCAGATCTACCAAGGGATCGGCGGGAGGGGACACCCAAGAGGTAGATGGGCCTGCGTCAAACACCTCCAGAAACACAGACTCATCAGAGGAAGGTTTTTGGGCTGACCACCCCCCTCTAATACGAAGCATTTCCATAATGTCTCCAAAGGAGACGTCCTTGGGGGGTGACCTTGGGGAACCTTCCCCTTCCTCTAAGTCTGTGTCCTCTGTCAGAGACTAGGGTGAGTCCAAGTGCCTCCTCTTGCACTTACGTTTGTGAGGAACATCCTTGGGGGGCTGTCCGAAGATGCCTCACCAACCACATCTTGTTCCTCTAAGGGAACCATCTGGGACGTAGGCGCAGGCTGTCCCTGGGGCCAGGTGATGGAAGGTAGGCCCGTCTGAGAGGGAGTGGAGGGTGGAACCGTAGCAGGAGCCTGGGGTCTTGAATCCCTCGACAAGACCCTCTCCACAACATTGAACGCCGAAGGAGAACTGCTCTCTCTAGAACCCGAGAGCAGTCCCTTCGGATCCGAGGCGTGGACCGGAGCCGACGCCGATGCACTATCGGCGCTGAGCCTCCCCTGGCTCTGATGCTACCTGGATCCGACGGCTCCGAACCCAGGAAGTTGGTTGGAGAAGGAGCAATCGGGGCGAAAAATGGGGTCGGGCTCCCCCCCCTGGAGAGGGGGAGGCAGGAGCACTCCCATCTGCAGTTGGGCTTGGAGGAACCTATGCATCATCCGGTCCATATCTGCATCGGACAATCTTCGGGTTGATCTAGACGAGGCCACCGAGACTGGCCTGGAGTGCTGCCTCGATGACCTCGAAGGCGACCGGGTCTCCTCCTCCGGCTCAGGGGAAAAACTAGGTGAATGGAGCCGGGAAGGAGAAGGCCCGGACGTCCTAGGAGAGGCTATCTGTTTAGCCGGCGGAGTCGAGGAGGAAGTTTCGGCCCGCCGCTTGTGGTGTTTCTCTCTCCTTTTCTCCCTCCTAGATTCCCTCTCCTCCTCAGCCAAGGTGGGAGGGTGAGTCCCGGCCAGGGGAGCAGGGATGGATGGCGGGACTGCCGCGGTCGCAGCCGGTGCTGCCGAGGGAGAAGAGGACGAAGCCGAGTCCAGGGGCAGAAGTCCCGCCAGAATCAGCTTCGCCCTCCTGTCCCTCAAAGCCCTGGAGTTGAAGGCTGCACAAATTGTGCAGCCCGTGGAGAGATGGTCAACCCCAAGGCAGATGACACACCGAGTGTGGCCATCCACTGGGGATAGCTTATGGCCACACTCGGTGCATTTGTAAAAAACTGCCTTCGGGGCCTCAGACATGGTCACAAGATAGGCCCAACCCGCACACACCTTCACACACACGGGGGGAGGGGAGAAGATTAAGCTAACTAAAATAAAGAAAATTTACTAACAAGTTTAGTAATTAAACAGAAAAGGGGAAACAACACTCACTCGCCTATGAATTAAACTAAAAACTAGGTCAAAAAAAGGTAAATCTTATATAAAACTCACGAAACCCTACGCTTGGAAACTCGTTCTAGATGCTTGAATAAGCCGCGGCAAACGAAATCTGAGGACAGAGAGGGATGGCAGAGGGTTATGGGTAAGGGGGAGGAGCTTGGAGCTCGGTTGGAGCTCGGATCTTAGCTGGAAAAAGCTGCCGGCTCAGATCCAATTCGGATCCGATACCCACAGGTTGATGAACAAATGAAGTTAACTACTTCAGATCTGGTATTTACTCTCTGTTGCACAAAATTTTATGTACTATTATCGCAACTATACCCATCTCCTTTATCTCCAGATTTTGAACAAGTCTTTATAGTAACATTCTTACATAAAAACCTGGCAATCTATGTATGCTGAAAGATACTGCATAGCATATGCCTCCTATCTTTAAAAAAAGTTTATTTCTATACAACTTATGTAAACTGTTATTTTCAATCAAAACTGTTTGTAAACGATGTAATTGATGTCAAGGATGTCTGAGTAATGGAACTGTTGCTCACAAATTAACCTAACTGTAAATGATGAAACAGTGCAAACGATGCCCATCATTATCTGTATAATGGAACTTTTCTCCTCAGGTCTCGAATGAAAAAGGACACTGCTCAGTCTGACTTTCCTGGGAAACAAACGCCAATCAATCAATCAATAAAAAATATGTTAAGTCTGATAATAAAAAAAAAAACACGGTAGAACTAAACCCCAGGAAGAGCTTCTAACAGGAACAACAAACACAGGACCACTATGAAGTAATCATCTTAGAATGGGACTTATAACGCCTCTGCCATTGACAAAACAGTGATGAAAACTGTGGCACCATACGAGTAAGCTAAGAGAAAATATGTTCTGCAACTGCAGCTAATCAAAAGCAAACCAGAAGAATGTTCTGGAAGATTTCCAAATACCAGTTTGCAAAAAGCATTCATAATATCCAGTGAAACCATGTAGGACCCCACAAAAAGCGATTTCTTCTTCTTTCAGCTGCTCCCGTTAGGGGTCAGCACAGTTGATCAACTGTTTCCATTTCTTCCTGTCCTCTGCATCTTGCTCTGTCACACCAACCACCTGCATGTCCTCTCTCACCACATCCATAAACCTTATCTTAAGCCTTCCTCTTTTCCTGTTACCTGGCAGCTTCATCCTTAGCATCTTTTTCCCAATATACTCTGCATCCGTCCTCAGCACATGTCCAAACCAACGTAATCTTGCCTCTCTGGCATTGTCTCTAAACCTTCCAACTTGGGCTGACTCTCTAATATACTTATTCCTAATCCTGTCCATCCTCGTCGCACCCAGTGCAAATCTTAACATCTTCAACTCTGCCACGTCAAGCTCTGACTCCTGCCTTTTTGTCAATGCCACTGCCTCCAACCCATATAACATAGCTGGTCTCACTACCCTTTGTAGACCTTCCCTTTCACTCTTACTGATACTCGTCTGTCACAAATCACTCCTGACACTCTTCTCCACCCACTCCATCCTGCCTGTACTCTCTTCTTCACCTCTCTTCCACATTCACCATTACTCTGAACTGTTGATCCCAAGTACTTAAACTCATCCACCTTTCCACTTCTACTCCCTGCATCTTCACCATTCCTCTAGCCTCTCTCTCATTCACACACATATATTCTGTCTTAGTCTTGCTGACCTTCATTCTTCTTCTCTCTAGAGCATATCGCCACCTCTCCAGGGTCCCTCCATCTGTTCCCTACTCTCACTACAGATCACAGTGTCATCTGCAAACATCATAGTCCACGGGGACTCCTGTCTGATCTCGTCTGTCAACCTGTCCATCACCATTGCAAATAAGAAAGGGCTCAGATTTGATCCTTAATGTAATCCCACCTCCACCTTAAACACATCCATCACTCCCACCGCAGACCTCACCTCTGTCACACTACCCTCATACATATCCTGTACCACTCTTACATACTTCTCTGGCACTCCCGACTTCCTCATACAATACCACAACTAGTCTCTAGGCACCTTGTCATATGCTATCTCTAAGTCCACAAAGACACAATGCAACTCCTTCTGACCTTCTGTGTACTTCTCCATCAACACTCTCAGAACAAACATCGCATCTGTAGTGCTCTTTCCTGACATGAAACCATACTGCTGATCACTAATCATCACCTCCCTTCTTAACCTAGCTTCCACTACTCTTTCCCATAACTTCATGCTGTGACTGATCAATTTAATCCCTCTGTAGTTACTACAGCTCTGCACATTACCCTTATTCTTAAAAATCGGTACCAAAACACTTTTTCTCCATTCCTCAGGCATCCTCTCACTTTCCAAGATTTCATTAAACAGTCTAGTTAAAAACTCCACTGCCATTTTACCTAAACACCTCCATGCTTCCAAAGGTATGTCATCTGGGCCAACAGCCTTTCCATTCTTCATCTTCTTTATAGCTATCCTTACTTCCTCCTTGCTAATCCACTGCACTTCATGATTCACTATCCGCACATCATCCAACCTTCTCTCCCTCTCATTCTCTTCATTCATCAGCCCCTCAAAGTACTCTTTCCATCTGCTCAACAAACTCTCCTCGCTTGTTAGTACATTTCCCTCATTATCATTTATCACCATTACCTGCTGCACATCTTTACTAGCCCGGTCCCTCTGTCTAGCCAAAGCGATTTATGACCCCATAAACATTCAGCACTATATTTTATGTGCACCCCACTGTATCATTTTTCTACAAAACAAGGAAATACCAAAAAGGAATCCTTTTCCTTTTTCCAAAGGAGACAAAGGGCTACAACACAAGAATCTCTTTCAGAAATTTGACTGAGATAAACCATTCTCTTAAAGGAGCTTATGATAGTGGTGGAACTAGAGAATTCAAGATCATGGCTATTCTGATACTATATCCAGAACCAATCTCTCTCTCTGGTAACTATCTTCTAAGCTGAAATAAGCATGGCCTCTCAAAGACAGTCTTGCAGGATAGTCAGGACTGCTGCAAAGCCCCATTATGCAGTCTGCATCCTCGTGAACTTATCAAGGTGGCCAAAAGCACACAAGAGCACTGGACTCTTAGGTACACTTTTTTCTTTATGACCTAGAGCTCTCCCTCTTCAGGAGGTTGGCTAATTTAAACGAAACTGAAAAAGAGGTAGTTCCAGTTTTCTCTTCGACAGTTCTTCAGTAATGTCCTTAAAAGCCTGTCCAAACAGGATGTCTTTCTGAAAGGAATCCAGACCAGCATTCTTCATCTCTTCTCTGAAGGATTAGAGTTTTTACCATGCTATCCACAGTACAAATTTGGACACTACTGCCACAGCACTGATGCCAGCAAAACTGAAAAGGATACATGTAGCTCACAGAAGAAGCCATTGTAACAACTTGCACCTGAAACTTTTTGACACCCACAATCAAAATGCTCCAACAGCTTCTCCTGGGCATGGTCAAACACAAAGGACTGAAATAAGGAAAAGCAAGAAAAATATTAGTCAGTGCTCTAAGGCCCACTGTTCTATAACAGACAAAAAAAAATCCCAGTATGTACACTGCCTTGGACTATTTAATCTAATGACACAATAGGAAGTTCTGTGTCTGAGACCTATTCTGCTCAGAAAGGCTATGTAGTAGTCTGCCCTTGAATGCTTACAGAACAAGGCTCTATGCTCATCCAGAAGGGCTTAGAGAGAGTATTTCCCTTTTTTATCAGCTCAAGGCTCAAAATCTAACAGCTTCCAGACTGCAAAAATATCATTTGAAATAAAAGACTAAAGTTGGGGAAAGACCACGGTCCTCATCCTTCTTGCCAACACATTAATGCAGTCTTTTTTGTGAAAATGTGGATGAATTATTGGTCAGACTAGAGAGGACTTTATAAACTTGATTGCCCATCCAAAACAGGGGTCATCTGGTGAGTAGCTAACAAAAGGAAATGTAGGACTTCTCTTCTGTCTCTGATATGAAAATCTCTGCTTTAACTATCCACAGCCAAAAGGAATCATAATAGAATGGTGCTGTTCTTCTACAAATAAGTCTAAGTTAGGGTAGCCTTTGCCAAACTTTGCTTCTTGTCTCCTGTTTTTAAATTTATACTTATATCTGCAACATATCCATCTCTGGCTTGCTCTCTTCTTACCTCTTAGCACAGATTTTCACAGTTGCTTCCTCTCTAATTGTTATTTTCAGTGCTGTTTCACACTGCTTTCCTAGCCCTGTCAGTACTGGTTCCAACCAGCTAGACCACTGTGACATCCATCTCCACTCACTCTCCAACTCCTCCCCCAGTTTCTTTCACTTTCCTTTCCACCCCTCCCCCAGACTCTAACTTTCTCTTCCTTCCCCTGGTGCCATCTTTACCTCTCTGAACCACTCTAATCCTTTCCCTATACCACTGCTAAAACATCCCTTACCCCCTTGCATACTTTCCTCTGAACTTACCTTCTACTACAGTGATCATTTCTTTTTATTCATTGACCTTGTTTCTTCCTTCCCTTGGCTCTGCTCTGCCCTGCCCCCAAATTCCACCCACCCCCAGTACCTCTACACTTATACTTAGCTAGCCACTACCACTACTTTCACTATCCAATCCAAGCTACCCATCATACCCCCAAAATCCCCTCCCACAGTTCACCCATTAAAGTAAGTCTACCCTTCAGAGTTTACTGCCAAACACTACTTATCCTGATACACTACCAAACAATTAGCCTAAACCATAATCTCTTAAACTAACTTCCCAACTTAACTCACCCCTTACTACCATCCTAAAACCAACATCATGACCCTCAAGCCTCTATGCCTACTTACTCAATACTTCTAATTACCTTAACTTACCTAAACTATATCACCCAACCTACTAATGCAAACCACCCCCCAATTCACACTACTACCCTATCCTCTACAAAGTACACATTTACTGTTATCCTTGTATCTCCCAATCTCTACCCCCTCAACACTAGCATGCTTTTCCCTTATAGACACCTACCTAACTCTAAAAACACTGTTCCCAACTACACTACTCTAATGTTCACAAAATGCTCTACCTGTATACTACACCCCAAACAATCCAAATACCTGATCCATCATCTTATCTCTATCCTTCTCTCCAGGGACATTCACCCAAACCCAGGCCCCTCTACCACACTGAATCCAGCCCCCCAACCCCACCCCTCAAGCAACAAGCAATCTCCTCCACTTCTCGGCTCTAAATACTCAGAGCCTATGTAACAAAATTCCACACCTTCATGCCTGACTTCTACATAACCAGCCCGATATTCTCTGCATCTCTGAAACCTGGCTTAAGCCCCACATAAAAGATTCTGAACCAACTCCTCCCAACTACCACATGTTAAGGAATGACAGAACACAAAAAAGGGGGATGGTATAGCACTCCTTTCCTCAGCATCCTTCAGTCACCCCCTACACCAAACTCTTTCCCCAGGTTTGGCAAGGCAGAAATGATACCAGCCCTACTCCACCTAAACAACCATAAACTCATATTTGTTCTCTCCCTCTATATTCCCCCTGGAGACAATATCTCATCCCTTGAAGATATTCTCTCCTGGTCTCCACCAACATTACTCACAAAACCATAATCCTGGGGAACATAAACTGGGCCACAATCCAATCTCCCACAACCTCGCTCAATATTAACTTATATAACTTTATGCAAATAATCAATTCTACTACCAGGCCTTCCAAGAACTCCATTACTGGAAGTACAATAGAGTGGATTTTAGTAGCCCATCCTCACTATATCTCTGACAGTGGTATTCTTGCAGACCCACTAGCTGACCACTTCCCTACTTTTGCCCGCCATCTCCCCTCTTCCATATAACTAACTCACACCTATATTTCCACTTGCTGTCTAAAAAACTTCAATTCTGAAACAGTCTCAAATGCACTAAAAAGCACAAACTGGAACCCATTAAAGACTCTTCTCCTAGATAATGCTCTCTCCTACTTTAACTCTACCTTCACAAACCTGCTCAACTCCTTTGCCCCTCAAAACACAGAATGTACAAAAAGTAACCCTGCACCCTGGGTAACCAAAAACACCTTAGCTACTATGCGACTCTGTGACAAGCCTGGATACGTTACTATAAAAATAAAACCACTATCACCATTAAAGAATATAAAACACCATGAAATAAAGTAAAAAAAACTATTACCTCAGACTGCAAAGCCTATTTCTTCACTCTTCAAACCAACCACAACTCCAATCCCAAACTATTTTGGAAATGAATCTCATCTCTCCTCAACCCAGGAAAAAAAAAGAAAACCCTTGCCCTAACCCAGATGCCTCTGACATTGACTTAGCCACCCAAATTAACTCTTTCTTCATAGAGTTCATAAGCAAGCTAACATCGTCCTTCACCTACACCTCTGTGACCCCTCCCTCAGCCTGCACCCATCCCTTCCTCCCCTAGCATCCCTTGCCCCAAACCTCCACCCTTCTCTATCAATCCCATTTCTATATCCACCACAAAAAAATCTTCTCCTAAAATTAAAACCTGGTTTCAATGCCCCTGATGAAATTCCCTCCTACTTCCTAAAAGTAGCCACAGAAGCCATTGCTCTCCCTATCACCATACTAATTAATCGGTTTATCTCAGAAAGCCAGGTCCCCCAGCTCTGGAAGAAAGCCTTTATTATTCCTCTACATAAAGGATGCAGTAATAATGACATTCCAAACTTCCGCCCTATTCCTATCTTATCCCCTATTTCTAAGCTTCTTGAAAAATGTACCCACCAACAACTCTTACCCTATCCATCAACAACCAGCTTCTTACCCCCACACAGCACAGATTTAGACCCAGTCATAGCACCTCCACTGCCCTCCTCTCATTCCTTGAAACAATTAACAAAGCCCGTGATTCCGGCCATTTCATATCCACCCTTCTCCTCCTACAACCTACTTCTTAATAAACTTTCCAAACTAAACCTATCCCCTTTCCGTACCAAGTGGTTCTCCTGCTACCTCACAACCAGACAAGCAGTCAAATGGAATAAAGTCACTTCACCCTTCCTTAATACTCCTAAAGCTGTCCCCCAAGGTTCCATTTTAGGCCCCCTACTATTCAATATATTCATTAACAACTTCTACCCAAGCCATTCCAAACTTCAGCCTCATCCAATATGGAGATGATTCTACCATTATCTGCTCCTCCCCTTCTATCCCCACTAAAAATAAGTTCACCCAAAGCGCCTTCTCCTCTACTGAGCAGTGGATGCTAGACAACAATCTGGCTCTTAATGCAATCAAAACTAAACTTATGTTATTCACCGCCTCCAAAACCCCCTCTCTAGATAAACACTCATTTATAATCACCAGCAAAAACAAAACTCCCCTAGAAATAGTCTAAGACACTAAACTATTAGGAGTACTCATAGATGATCAACTAAAATTTAACAAACATTTACAAGTAAATAAAAAAAAAACTTGGTATGCTATACCGCCACAATTATCTCTCTCCTTCCATCAGGCTCATACCAGCCAATACTTATCTCGTCCCATCCCTCCTATATGGTGCATCTATCCTCACCAACCTGCAATCCTCCCTCAAAACAAAACTATCCTCTTGCTATAACAAGATATCAAGATTTGCAGCCGGTCACGGAGCCATTTCTCACCACTGCATTTCTCTTCATCAGCTAAACTGGCTTGAGCTACCTAACCTCCTCACTTATACCCAATTCATCCAAGCGCACAAACTCATTTACAACCCGTCTCTTTGTCCCTCACTAGCCACTACCTTTGAAATGCATGAACCAGAATGACGTCTAAGATCTAATTCCCAAAAACTAATTAAATTGCACAAACCCACACATCCAGCTGGGAATCACCTAATGTCCTTCTCTCTTGCATGCCTCTGGAATTCTCTACCATCTCCTATCCACATCACCATCAGTCTCTCCTCATTTAAAACCTTGCTGCACTCACACCTAAGTTCACAATGGAAGTGCTCCTGCTCCCATCCTACCTAATCCTTCTAATACCACTTCCTACTCTCATAGGTTCATAGGTTCATACTAGGCTATCTGCCCAAGGGCATTTACAAGCCTAGCCCATAGTTTTGTGGCTTACGCCACCCCTTTAGTATGGGGAAATATACCCATTATTTTGCTGTGCCTCTGTCGAGCAGTGACACTGAGGTAATCCCTGGGGTATATCTGCGATCTCCCATCCATTGGTCAAGATTTCTCTTGAACAAGGCCAGCGAGGTGCTCTGCCTCACATATACCGGGATTTTGTTCCACAGCATAGGGAGTCTTTGGGTGATGAATCTATCCCTCCAGCACGTCCTATTAATAGCCGTGTCGAGGTTTAAGTCTCCCGCCTTGTGGCTCTGATGGATCTAGATTTTTGAGGTGAAGCATATTCATCAAATCTGGGTTTGACATGGCCTTGTATGTTAGGCAAAGGTCACCTCTGTGCAAGCGGTAAGCGACTGAATAGAGCTGGAGTTCTTTCAGTCGGGCAGCATAGGACAGATTTTTGAGACCCTTTATCCTTTTGGTGAGGAACTTTTGTGGCCTCTCCAGCTGCTGCAAGTGTCGGGTCAGATACATTCCGAATGGGGCATTGTACTCAATCATTGGTCTGATGAGTGATGAGTAGAGGGAGACAATGACCTCCCTTGATCTAGATGAGAATCCCTTCATGATAACGTGGGCAATGTAGAAGGTCTTCCTAACTACTTTAGCTACATGGGTGTCGAATGACAGACTACTATCAACCTGGGTCCCCAGGTCCCTGATAACTTCTTCTGTGCTCAGTGGATTGCCACCTATTTGGTAGCTAGGGGTAACCTTGTTTTTCCCGAAGGGTATGACTATGCATTTTTTGGCATTTAACTTTAGGCAGTGGCTCTGGCACCAGTTATCCGTTTCTGTGAGACCCTTCTGAAGGATATCTGTGTCAGATGTGTTTTCTACTATGGCGCCCAGTTTGCAGTCATCTGCAAACTTTGTCAGCCATAACCCTGCTGTGTTTGCTTGTACTTCGGAGAAGTAGATGCCAAACAAGAGTGGGCCTAGGACTGAGCCCTGTGGGACACCACTTGTGACAGGCTTTGAGTCTGACATGGCGCCAGCAACTCTGACCCTGTGGGTTCTGTCACTCAGCCAGTTTGCAACCCATCTTGTGATGTATGGGTTAATATTTAAGCTGATGAGTTTTTCAATGATACCCGAGTGGGGTATTGTATCAAGGCCTTCGCCAGATCGAGGTAGGCTGTATGGACTGCCTTTCCCTCATCAATGGCTTTGGTGACTGTTTCGAAAAAGTCAACCAAGTTTAAAAGGCATGATCTGCCTTTGACAAAGCCAAACTGGGTTGGATCCAAAGTCTGCAAATTCCCTATGTCTTTATTTATGAGGTCCATTATGATCCTCTCCATGGCTTTGCAGATAAGGCTTGTCAAGCTAATGGGCCGGTAATTTCCAGGGTCGGTGGAGGCACCGCCTTTGTGAAGTGGGACCACAGTTGCAGTGCTCCACTCCCTGGGTACGTATCCAGAGGTAAGGCTCTGATTAAACAGCTGTCTTAGCTGTGGGTTTAATTCCTCATTGAGTTCGTGGAGCACACAGCCGGGGACACCATCAGGTCCCATGGATGCTGTGTTTTTTGCTTTGGAGAGAGCAGTTCTCACTTGGGCGTTGGAGATGTTTGGGGGGCTGCAATCATTTGGTATAGATATCTCTCCTTTTGGGGGATGGGGAGAAGTTTGCACTGAACCTGTCAGCCAGTATGTTGGCAATGTCCGTAGGATCAGTAATCTTCACATCATTTTGAACTAGTTCTGAGCATATCTGGGAGTTTCCTCCCAGGTTTCTAACATAGCTAAAGAAGGCCTTATGATTGTCTTTTGAGTCTTTAGCTATTTTTCTCTCAAAATTTGCTTTGGATGATTTTATGAGAGCTCTTAGTTTTTACTTATAGTGATCAAGGGTGTCTTACCTTTTAAGGATTTTGCTCTATCTTGTAGTAGCTTCCTCCTTTTGTTGTAGAGTTTGTTTATGGCTGGGGTCCACCAGACTGGACGCTTGCCTTTGGTACAGAGAGTCTTTGTTTTGCTTGGGATTGCCTTATCCATGCAGTCCTGCAGGTGCTGGTAGAAGGCATTTGTAAGTGATTCAGCGGCATGTGTACTGTTTTCCGCCGGCTCGGGGGCCTTAAAGGAGACCACACTAGTCTTTAGAAGTGTGAAGTCGGCTTTCGAGAAGTTCTTTACTGTGGTCTTTTTTATTTCAGGTGGGGGTGGGATGAGGACCTCCAGCGAGATTAGTTTGTGATCTGATCTCACCAGTGAGGGGTATACTTCCGGTGTAGTACTAGACATGCTAAATACTCCATCACTGCCTCCTATAGTTCCACAGCTCTATTGAACTATTTCACCAACTACTTAACAGTTACCATATGCTGCTTTTTTTTTTTTTACATTACAAAAGTGTTTTTTTATTTCTGTTTAATGAACTATACTGATGTATTCTATCAGTTAACCTTTTCTTATCATATTTACTTTGTATTCCTATGAGATAATATGTAATGTACATGTGCAATGTGTACTATGTATTTGCATTTTTCTGGAGCTTTTCTCCCCAGGACTCCATTGAAAACGGGCTTCTTGTGGCCCTATGGACTATCCTGGAAAACAAACTGCAAATAAATAAATAAAATCCCAGCCTGCAGAACAGTGGGCAATGAGTCCTGACACTGCAGATTAACACACATCAAAGGGTATTCTGGCAAGCAAGATGTCTGCATAAAGTGCTGTGCTGGCAACATATTGTATTCACTACCACACTTGCTCATACATATCTCAACAAATGTCAAACAGCAAGCATGTCTAGTACTACAAAACTAACTACTGGTAAAGAGGAAGCAGAACTAGCAGAACAACACCAAGTGTTTGATAGTAAGACAAGGACCTCGGAGAGAGAAGCAGAAAACTGCTCAAATCTGAGTTGTGATCTCAGAAAACTTACCAGTGGAGTTAAGGAGCTGCTCCATGCCAGAAAACTGGTAGGCCGAAGGCTCAATCCAAAATGTACAACACTCAGATCTCAGCATATCCCTCTTAGGGTGGATGCTGCAGAATCACATCTCCTATCATATTCTTGGCTGACAAATGATGACAGGCACAAGGTCAGTCAGTCACTGGCTACAGGACAGGTGGTGAATGAGTGGAGGCCACAGACACTGCAGGCACTTTCACATAAGGTTTTGACCAGTTTTGAGTTTCCTGCTCCTGTACCTTTTCTCTCTTATCTAAAGGGACTCCCCACCATTCCCCGCACTGATTACTATCCAACACGACCATCCCGCTGATACTTTGAGCTCCTTATACTTCCATCACCTGTAAATGAACTGAATCACTGGCACTTGCACACACCTATACATCACGTCCCTTCCACACAGTAAAAACACTTTTATGGGTCTTGGCTGGTAATATAATGAGTACATTCACACTTTAAGAGCTTACATTTCTTTGTCACAGAAGCCCACACCTATCCTTATAAGATGATTTAGATAAAAAAAAAATGTTTGGGTACAATAAAAAAAAAAAAACTAAAGAAGGTCTGTTTCAGTACAAGCTCAGTCTGGTGTGCTCTGGTGATAACTGGAGAATAAGAACTGTAAATTGAAACAAATGTGCCAAGGAGAGGGATCCTGAGAACCAGATACCCACTGCTACCTACCAGCACAGTGACTCAGTATAATACTGGTAATTTTTACGGGAACACCCAAATATATTTCAAATAAATATTGATTTTAATGTCAAAGAATACATAAAAACTGATTAGTGCTTTGTTTACATAGCATTGTTCACATTTTTTCTTTACTTAGCAAATACCTAACTATATGCTCCACTTTTATTTTCTCTCTTTCTTTTTCACATTCGTGCCACAGAAAGTTTTTAAGGACGTTTTGCCATGGAATCCAAAACACATTTTGCAAGTTCTAACCCAACAATTGTAGACTCAACAAAGGCCTTGAGGAAAAGGCTAAATTAACTGCCAGAAGTAAAACAGTGAATTGCCCAGTTTAGAAAAAAACTGAGCAAGGCTATTTTAGTAGCTGTAAAAAGCCCAGTATTTATATTCCGATGAATAATCCAGTCGTAGAGACTTTTGAAAAATCATGTATTAGAGAAATCTATAATTTGTATGTTGGTAACAATGTGAGTAAGAAATGTTTTTCTAATCTAAATGAGAATGAGAGAAAGGCTTTAAATTATTTATGTCATGATCATTCTATTTCGATTAGACCAGCTGATAAAGGTGGACCCCTGGTCATTATGGACTCCAATTTTTATGAACATGGTATGAATGAAATGTTGAATTATGCCACATTTTATGAAAAAGTAGAAATGGATCAAGTTAACAGAAGTGAAATGTGCGTCTATAATTTGAATGTTTGCAGAACAGATTGATTACTTCGGAATGATTTAATTATTTTATCGTAGAAAGACCTATGATGCCCATTATACAAGGCATTCCCAAAATTCACAAGAATACTACGGTAACCCCAGTGAGACTCGTAGCAGGGAGGGGTTGGTATACCGAACCTCTCTCTGTGTTTGTCGAACAACATTTAAAGCCTGTTTTGGCCAGAAATAAATTTATACTTACTGACACCAAACGGTTCTTGTGAGATCTTCATGAATTCATCAAAGAAAGGAATCCAGTTGAGAACTGGTTATTGGTCACATTAGATGTCCAATCTCTATTCACGGTTATTCCTAATAGAGAAGGGATAGAGTTGTTCACGCAATATTTATTAGAAGATGGGATTTATAACACTCATTTTATCGATCTTTTATCTTTATTGATGGAACTTATTTTAGAGAATAATATATTCATTTTTGGCAATACAATCTATAGACAGATGGATGGCATAGCTATGGACACGTCATGTGCCAATAGCTATGCCAACATAGTCATGGCTGCTTGGGAAAAGCGGAACATGATTAAAAAGATGCAAGGTTGCCTGGGCTTCTATCAAAGGTTCGTGGATGACCTCTTTTTATTATGGGATGGGGATGCAAGTACTTTTGCTCCTTTCTTTGCTGCCTTAGGAAATAGTACTCAGTTTCTTATATTTATGATGAAAAATTTGCATACTTCCATTGACTTTTTGGATGTTAAGGTACTGAGAATGTTTAATGGTCAGTTTGACACAGAGATGCTTTAGGAACTCCTATTTAAATAGGTGGCGCATGCACCCCAAACATGTATTTAAAAATGTTATAAGAGGGCAGGGCCTCAGAACCACTAGATTAATGACTGATGATGCTAAGTTCAGGCTTGAATTTAGCAAAATGAAAGATTTGTCGAGAGGGGCTATACTGAAAATGAAATTCAGAAGGCAACAGCAGACATACCAAATAAAAGGGAGATGGAAGCTAAACCATACTTTGCTGAACATCTTGATATACCACCATCACTGAGGAAAGAATGTAGCTTTATGAGAGCACCAATCACATACTTCAGCAATTCTCAGTTACTGCAACGCATTTTTGATAGGAATTGGACTATCCTGTGTGCTGATGATCAAATTAGGGGATTGGTGGGGGAGTCGCCACGGTATGCCTATAAAAATAAGAAGTCCTTTAAAAGGTTATTATGTGGACCACGATCACACATAGAACCGGTTGATACCAATATAGCAGTTGTATATGGCACCTTTCCGTGTGGTAAATGCACCTTCTGTGTTCATCTTGATAGTACCGGTAAATTTGTGCACCCTGATACAGGAAAAACTTAAACATTTAGAAGAATAGCACAATGTAATACTGCTAACTTAGTATATCTAGCCTACTGTAGGAATGTGGATGTTTCTACGATGGCATGACCACACGCAGATTACGGGACCGGATCAGGGAACATCTGTATGACATTTCTAGGACAGCAGAAACCAATGCTTTGGCCAAGCAGGTCATAGAATACGGGAATAAACATTTATTTAAATTTTTGGTTATAGAAACAGTTTTGTCTAGCATTAGAGGGGCAGAGGTTAGAAATAGAATGGAAATTAAGGAGTTAAGAGTGGATTATTAGGTTACAAGCCAATAAGGGTAGGGGTATCAATGATAAAGTATGCATCAAGCCTGTTTTGGTTAACAGGGGCATACAAAGATAGCTATGTACATGCACATCTGTTTATATATATGTGTATATGTACGTATAAGCATGTGTATATATCGGCATATATATATATATATATATATATATATATATATATATATATATATATATATATATATATATATATATATATATACATTATATATTTTTTAAACCCTGTGGTTCCAATATATGTGTGCATTTTGAGCATTTTGAATATCTTAAAGATATAATTTTTATTTTTGTGTGTTTTATATTATTCCCCATGTAAATTACCTTTCAGCAGGATATATCTAATATATTGTCAGGGAATCAAATTTTTATGGTATTTGACCATATGCCTTTAAGAATTCAAAATGGACTTAATTGTCCAATTGGTTTATTGTTTGGTTTGTTAGTATATAATTGCAGGTTTCTGTATTTTTTTGTCTGGTGAAGTAGCTTTGTTAGTATATAACTGCAGGTTTCAGTATTTTTTGTCTGGTGAAGTAGCTTTGTGCTACGAAAGTGCTCAGAATTGGATTAAATAGGTTCATGTTTTTACTTGCTGTGGTCTGGTGCCTCCTTTGCTTCTACTATATTTTATTTATTTATTTAACATTTGTTTACTGGGAAAGTCCAATTTGGAACAAAGCCAATTTTCAGTGGAGGCCCACGGAGAAATGCTCCAGATGCATGTCTTTGTAATGTGGAAGAAAAACCGAGTACCCATAGAAAACTCACACGAACGCAGGGAGGACATGCAGACTCTGCACAAAAGACACTCCAGCCGAGAATTGAACTGGAGAACCTCTTGCTGTGAGGTGACAACGCTACCACTGCGCCGTCCACTGCCATTTTCCTCTTAAGCACTGTGAACTTATTATTTATGTAGTGTGTGTGTGTCTGTGTGTGTGTGTGTGTGTGTGTGTGTGTGTGTACATCTGTGTTAAGTGTCTACATGTGAAGAAAAACTATAGTTAACTAATGCACTGAGTAATGTAGTGCTGCAGTTTAGGTATTAGTAGAAGGTGACTGCGACAGCAGAAATAGCAGCCATATTTGGACTGAATGATCATCTTAGGTGTTCAAGATGACTGCTGGTTAAGGTGGTAACTATGGCCCAGACAACTAGGGTTTGATTAGTGGCTCAGGCGACTGACAGAGCACCAGGGAAGAGATGGGCATCCCCATCCAAGGTGGGAGGATACTCACTGAATACACTCCATAAGGAGAGGCATGGGTCAAAAGAGGAGAGTTGTCCTCAGATGTAATCAGCAAGCATGAAGGGGTGGGGAAAGGGATTAGGTAGTTCATACATAAAAAATCCTCCTCTGGACAGAAGCACATCTGACAAGAGCTCCCAGGACACCCTCAAGATCCATGATTGGTTACAGCAAAACAGACCAGGTTGGGGGGGGGGAGAGGACTTGGAGAGTATCCGGTAGATCTGGCATAGTCTAGACAGTAGGTATTGGGGACTGGGTTGTTAAAGATGAGGTTCAAGGGGAACAAAAAAATGACAGCTGGTTAAAAGATGATTAATCTGCTTAGTGTGCAACATGGATGAGTACTAGGACCGCCTTTCACTGTACACAAAAAATGAACAATCATGCAACATCTCCTCAAGAAATTCATATTATTTAACTTTTCTAAGTTATTTAATTTTGATTTACTTTGTAAGCCATTAGATATCACTTTTAAGCACAGTCATCTATACATGCTGAACCACCACATGTAACAATGCAATTTACTGTACTTCTATAAGAAAACAATAAACTTGTAATTTAGTGCACTTCTATAAGAATTTTTAGCAGCACACAATGAAGGATAAAAATAAATATTAAAGAACATACTATAACCTAAACAAAAAGAATCACAAGTTTCTCAAAAACAGTGTCAGCTTTCTACAGAATATTCTTTCCTCATATAGGTTCATAGCTAAGTGCTAGGCAATCATTCTGCAGATCGTTACAAGTCTAGTCAAAATCCCACATTCAAAATATGTAGACATTATTAACTGAGTTCCACTTGTATACTGTCTACATGACATAAAAAAATAATGAAAACTCAGACCTGAAATGTGCAAGACATTCAGAGGTTTGGAATTACATGAAGGGAGAAAAGCTGAATGATAAAACCAATGTTTCAGTTACTCAGAGGCACATCTACTGGTAATATATTTTCCTTTTTTTCCTGCAAGGACTGGAGACTACATAACCAATATTAGCAAATCTGCTGGACGTCACCCGTAACACTATTTTTTCCCCTACTTGGATTGCTTGGTTACTTTCACACCAGTAACATGCATGACTCATTAATGCCTCACGGCATACGTGTTTATATAGTATGGCATACAGAACAGTGATTTCTCTAATTACTGCCTTTTGTGAATGTAGAGACAGAGAAAGAGGGCCCAGATGTCACCTATAAGAGATAAAGTATTCCATTTCATCTGGTCACATTTCACTTATACAAAGTTGTAGAGAAGCAAATCAGATATTAGCTGAAGACTTCACTGCTGGGAGCTATCATATTTGGTGAAGGAAATTGCTTCTCAGGATGATTTATGATCCAAGGTATGCAGCACTTTGACGTGTTGTTCAGCTCAACATATGTATGATGCACTTTTTGGGAATATTTCAAAAAATATCAATTTCACTCCAGTCCTTTCCTCTCATTAAGTGTCACTTACAAACTCACTCCCAGAACAAAGATCTTGTTTATTTCTACCACCCTCAGGTATAATAAAATATTACATCCTTCAATTCCGTACACAGAAAAAAAAGACAAGCTATAAAACCTACAGACCACAACACTACAAGATTCAAGCAGCACTAACCTCATTATTCACTTGCTGCAACAAAATAACTTGCAATCAGAATAATGAACCTCAATTTCTAGCAAATGTAACAAACGCTGAAGCAGTTGCAAGCTGCCACACTTGTCTCGGCAGAACACAATGACGTATGCATACAAAATCATGTTTCTTAACAAAGCCCATTAGTAAAAGAAATGTACAGTACAATACACAGCCACAGTAAGCCCACACAAGTAAGTTAAAAATGGTACACTGGCATAAAAGCCAATGCAAGTAAAATACAAAGATTAACTGCAACCACTAGATAAACTGACCTCTTACAAATAGAAACAAAGTGTTGGCTGTTTTGAACATTACCAAGACTTGGACAGCAGCAAACTCTTACAAGGAAAGCAATGCCCTCCCCCCACCCCCCAGGTTGAGACTGAAACTGGGCATCTGTGATCATTGATCTACTCAAGTTAACAAATTCAAACAAACAAATAAATAAATTCTTAACAAGAAACTTCCTCAGGACATATGTGAGTGCAGAGAATATTTTAATAGTCAAAATCCTCAGATCCCAGTTAGGACAATTTTTTTTTTATTATGGGGTACAATAGGCAAGGCTTTGACTGTTGCAAGACTCGACTGTCTTGAAATGTCTATGAATCCTGCAAAAACAAGTTGACAAGTGACTCCATAGATTTACTGAAGAGTTAGACTGTTAAACAGGGAAGGGGCGCAGGACAGCAGGAGGCAATGTAAAACTCTCAAGAGTAGCAGAGATCGTACATGTCCAAGAATACAAATCTGAAAAAAAGGTGTGCTGTAAACTATAAGACATAGTCTTCATTGACACGGTTTGATGACTGTTTAATGACAACAACCTTGTTGTTGTTGTTGTTTTTCTTTTGGCTTTTCCCGGTTAGGGGCTGATGTTGCCATTACTCCCAAGTGCATCTGTTCTGACACTGAAAGACTAGATGCTGACCTGCATTTGTAATCGACACCACAGTGTAACGTTAATAAGAGGGAGTAATAATACATACAAGAACACACCACCCGGCTTTAACACAACGTCATTTGTCCACACTGACTGTAAAAGTTTCTGATATCTGAAACCAGTCTTGTCAACATAAAACTCTATATATGACCTTAAAGTGTGGTTAATTAAGCAATAACCAGTACTTGGAGGAGTTGGGTGTACAGTATTTACACACCTGCGCTGGAATTTGACTGAGGGTGAATAAAATCACAAGTGAGTAAATATCGCACAAGCGATATCCAAGCATTCATTACCAGTGATGGGAGTAACGTGTTACAAAAGTAACATTACTGTAATATATTACAATTTCTAGTAACGAACAATACAATGCATTACTTTTTCAAAATAATAACGAAGTAATAGTAATACATTACTTTTTTTCAGTAACTAGTAACATAATTGTGCATTACTTTTGCGTTACTCTGTCTCTTATGTATATGGATTATTAATTAGACTTACTTGAATTAATCAAACTGACAGACGCAAAACAAATATATGTGATTAATGCACTGAGGTTTATATGCTCAAGGCAGAGGATAGCGCTTTTAGCCACATATGACAATGGTCTACAAATTATATTTGTCTCAAGAATTCATAAGACCTATGCATGAAGGGAAATCCACACATACAACATCCAGTCTACTATAGTCATAAGGCTAATAGTTAAGTGGCAAGAACTATCCTACTACTCAAACATTTCATGAGAAAGAACAGTAACATTAGAACCATCACCCTGCAATTCTGGAACAGAGGAGAACTTCACTGTAGGGACTCTCTTACCAGCTCATCTGTTAATGGCAGAACCATAGCTAGATCATTTAGCACCCTAGGCAGTTCCACAAACTGGGCCCCCCTGAACACAAAGTCTTCTCTGCTACCGTTACTAGCATACACTAAGCTTCAGCTGTAACTGCAAATACAATATCTGTATTCATGTATAAAGCTACAATAACATTTTGACTTTCTCAGAACAGTACCTAGGGAGCAGCCACACTGGGTTCAAGGTGTTAAGATTGCGAGTGCTGAGGACATTTTTTTATTTTTTGCATCAGTATGAAGTGAAGGCATGACAGAGCTAACCTCAGACAGACTTTTTTTCTGAATATCAATGTCAGTAAAGCATGAGGGCATAATAGAGATGACTGGCAACCGATGATCTTGCCCCCCTAACAGTTTGTATCTGAGGCCTGTCCCAGCTATGGTTGTGTTAATAGACAGAATGTTGTAAATCAAATTACCTACTTCAAATACAGTGCTGATGCCTGAAAATCAGTACAAAGGCAAAGAACTGCCAGAGGAAATTAGCAGAAACAGAAATACTACCAATTTTGCAAGATGAAGAAAAATAGAAAAGCCACGTCAAACTCTGCAATCTAAAACTGTTGTAGGTTGCTAAGAAAACAAATCTAGATCCTATACTGTTTGTGGGAAAGACAGAAAACAGCACAGAAGGAATCAGAGCTATTTGGCAAATGTTGAAGTCAAGTGTCACAGGCAGTTTTGTCACAAGAAAACATATTGTGCAAGAACTGTGATAATCCGGAGACGCGACAGAAACTCCTAACGCAATGTCTCTAAGAAAATCCGCAGCACAGTAAGATCTGTACCAAAAGGAAGAGCACATGTACAATGATAGCAATCTTGCTAAATCCTGTGATAAGAATGAACACAGAAGAAACAGATATATGGACTGTTAGAAGAGTTAAGCACAATATAAATGACTGGCAACATGCATTTTTTGAAATGTATATTAAATATATACAGAAGAATCATTTTCAGCTTAGTATAGAGTTAAGCCTAATTTTACAATGATCAATGTAACCTAATGCAAGTTACCTCATACACTATACTTAAAACTCATTACAGCCTACTGCTGTCTCCAGGGTGTTTCTACAGTTACATCCTACTGACTCCTCAAGGTGTCAAATGCTGCTCTTTCATGTTCATAATTCCAAAACAATGCTTCATAAAAGGTTTTAGAAAAGTTCATCATAAATCTTACACTATGGCAAACACAACTGGATTGATATTTGATCTCTGTATAGTGCAGACACAAAAATATTATTTGCTTTGTAATTTTTATATTTCTGTATCTCAACAATCAAGTGTCACAGACACAGACAGAACTGCTTAGCTTAATATGAAAGCTCATTGCTGTATGAAGAAAATGCTGCTGGCAGCATGTGGTCTGCTTGAATACTTACAGAGATACTGCAAGCTGTTTACCCAACATTACAAAATTCATATTAACTGTGGTTACTGTGGCTTATAAAATCTAGTTTAAGACTTAGAACTGAATGAATACAACCACTGTAAAGATTACTTTATGCTGAATGGTTTGCAATTCACATTTTCCCAATAGCACTTATGGTTCTACAGATATGAACATTTGTTTGAACTGTGAAGCAATAATTTAATTTTTTTAAAAGGCACAGGCCACGCCCATTAAGAGTTAAATTAGAGACTCAAAAGAGCTCCAATAGAGAGAATGAGTTAAAAAGGGGGATTAGTATATGGAATATACAGCTTTATATATGTTTAAAAACTCATTAGCTAGCTACAGGAAACTACATCATTTGGTGTACTTGTTTTCTATTAAATATAGTCAACTGCAATGGTCTAGCTAGTAGTTGTGGCATATGGCAGGTCACTTCTAATTACAGGGTGCTAACTTTACACCATTTACTCCTACTAACTCACCCACAATCCCTGAAAATGTAGTTTTCCCGTCAAAGGCTAAAAAATAATGCTTCTATGCGGCCAGATAACATAGCAAGTTGCATTCTCATCAGTGACAAGTAGGCACTATTTGAGCTGCTAGTTAAAAACCCAGATGCCTAGAAAACAGCCACTGTAACTCCTATACATAAGGGTTATCCCCTCTACAGACGCAGGTAATTACAGGCCTATCAGCCTTATTTATTTGTTGACATCTAATTACCAGGAAAGTCCGACTGAGTAAGTGCCCATTTTCAGTGCTGACCCAGTAAGAAAAGTTCCAAAGTATTACAAAAACATTTTAAGAACAATAATTTTACAATCTTCAAAAATAATATGAAAAGATGTACAGTTTAAGTAATTACAACAAATTAGACATGATTTGAAAACACTGATTAAGAATATATACAATTTATATGGCAATGATTTAATATTTAAAGAAATTTTAACCAGCTTATAGAGAAATTAAAGGTAAATTAGTATAATACAAACAGGAACTGCAACATGAAGTGAGATAAAAAATTCAAGTTATGGCATATTTAGAAAGATAGTCAGGGAGAGAAACTGAACTAAGGAAGTGAGTTAAGAGTAAGAAGGTGTGAGGTATGAATATGTACTTGTTCCTATTTAGGAATATAGTTTTGCCTGGGGTTCAACAAGAACCAAGACAGATTTTGGTTAGGAAGTCTTTCAGTGTGGTTTTAACGGACTGAAGGGAGGGTAATGACCTGACAGATACAGGGAACATGGTACGAGTATAGACCATGCCCAGCAGATATGATGGGTTTGTGGACAGAGTTTTTGTTCACTGGATTGTAATGACTGACTGTAAACATAGCTGTGTAGAATTTTATTTTGTGCTGGACAAGCAGATAGATGCTGAATAATTGTATAGGTCGTAAGAAGCTGTGTATTTAGTTGATGGGATAATTATAACCGATTTAGACTTTTTTAGTGATTCACAGTGGTGGGTTTTGAAAGGGGTATTTGCTGAATATTTAGCAACTTTATTACAGCATTGTGCAAGTTTTAATTTTTGTGATGCTTGGAGGTTAGTAAGGATTAGAGCACCAAAGTAGCGAGGGAAGGAGGCAAGTTTAGTTTTGTAATTTTGGTGAGTTTTTTTTTTATATATATACAATTTTGTATATACAAGTCACATTTAAGATTATCACCCGCAATCAGTCCTAATAATTTGCTATGAGGAATAACTTCAATGACTGTATTATTAAGAAGCAAGACTTGTGAATTACAAATCAATGTTTCAGTGGCTGTTAAAACTTCTCGAGTGACTTTTTTGAGATATACCATGTTGTCAGACATGCATATGAGTGCGGAATCAGAGCACTGTATCAAGCTGGCCTGTTGTGTGGATGTGTGGAGGGTGTTGCTGACAATGTTAAGGAAAAGGGAACCAAGGACAAAGCCTTATGGTAGTGGTGGCAGCAAGGTATGGAGAGAGGGTGGAGTGCCATTTTACTGACTGATACCAACTGGACAGGTAGCTTCTGAACCACAGAACGTTTGGCTGAGATAGACACAGTGAGGACATTTGGATTACAAGTTTGCTGTGACAAACTGTGTCAAATGCTTTTGACAAGTCTAGAAATAAGGGGCGGACTAGTTTGCCATGATCTCTAGCTTTATTCACAGTATCTATACAGGTTAGAAGTACAGTGTTAGTACTATGAGAGGGATGGAAGTCGTGATGTGGGGGGGGGTCTGCTATTTTAAGGTACTCGGAAGGTCAACAGCTGAAGTATAGCATGGTTTGAGTTTGTTTAGGAGTGTTTTTTACAGGATGTGGACACAGGTTTGCAGGTGAAAGTGGCTGTGGTGACGTATCTGCTGGGCAGAGCAGGGTTGAGATTAGATATTGGGGAATCCTTGGTTAGGGACACTATTCTATATATGAAATAAAGTGTTGAATTCTATTGCAATTTTGAAGAAGGAATTACTAGAAGAGGGTATAGGGTTGAAATTTTGTCTGAGAAGTAAGATTTCTTTAATGGCTGACAAGCACTGGTAGAGTTTTTAGTAGAATCAAGAACAGAAGCTGCCATTAAAAAGGAAAAATTAGTAGAGCATATAAAATATTATATGACAACTATAAGAATCAACCAGAGGAGGTTAGAAAGGATTGGAAAGTGAAACTGGATAAGCAATTCACAAAGAAATAATGATATGATATATGCAAGTCTACCAAATATGCAACAAAATCTAGAAGATTTAGGATTTTTGCTTGGAAATGTTAACATTGATATTTTTATACCACAAGTAGACTCCGGAGACTTCTTCCTCAGGCAGACAGCAAATGTTGGAGGTGTGATGGGGAAGAAAGAGGTACTTGGGAACATATTTTCTGGGAGTGCAGTGGGTTGTTAGACTAAGCATTCCCTGCTGGATGCACTGTTGGAGATGCTGGGTTGGCAGATTGGTGTGACGAGGAAGATGATTTTTCTGAGCTATGATGTAGAAGAAGAAATGCCTAATTATGGTGGCTGCCAAAAAAGCAATTACTAGAAAATGGAAATCAAAATCTAAACTAACTATATTAGAAGTAGTGAATATAGTAACAGAGATAAAACTGGAAATGAGATCTTTAGAAAAGGGCAGGAGCAAACTATGTAAGAAAAATGGGAACTGCAGGAACAATACATACAGGGGAGGAATGAAGTTTAAAAGAAGGCAGGACTTAAATGAGCTCTGTAGTGTTTGACTGAAAATGATTGGGCAGATTATAAGTGATCTATAATGTTTGCAACTGAGAGTGTGTCAGTATGGTTTGTCATATAAAATGCCTGTGTGGTTCATTTACATTTATATAAATGTATGACTGCTTATGTCATAAGTGATGGTTTAATAAAGATGTTTCTTTTAATAAAGATGTTTTGTTGTTTAAAAAAGGGAGCAGGAATTGAATATTTTATGTAATGTTGCTTAGGTTATATGATATATAGCAATATATGTGAAGTATATATTGATTTATTATACTTTGATTACTTTTATATAAATGTAAATTTGCCTATGCCATAAGTGATAATTCAATAAATTTAAATAACTTTACAGTTGTGTTTACTATTGTTCTGAATGTTATTGTACATTTTATTCCTTCATTTAATTGCTTTTTAATACTGTTGCAAAGCATTCTGAAGTTTGAGAAATTGTGGTTTCATTTTTTCCCCCAATCTTTCCACACTTTTTCTCTGTCCTGCTTTAGCATTACACTCTTCTGGATAGCCAAACTGCATTATTCTGTTTGCTGAAGCTGTTCTAAGCTGCAGACAGACTAACCTACTGCCTATCGTGATATTGGGAAAAGATAATTGTTTATTCTCAATTATCTTCTGCACTTTTGATTTAGCATCTCTGTAATCTGTACAACTGTTTTTACTCTCCATTTTGTTGTGTGATAGAGCTGAATATCTGTTACTGTTACCCTCAGTTTGCAGTGAAATCTTTTGTTTAGAGGCCTATCTCTTTTCTCTGTGGGAGAGAGTGAACAGGACTGGTTTAATCTAGCTAGGGGCATTCCTGCAAATATGGATGGGTTCTGTTCCTCTACCTTTAATAGCCAGTGTTTCAAATCAGATATACATGTTTGCTGAAGCTATTCTAAGCTGCAGAGAGACTGACCTACTGCCTACTGTGACGCTGGGAAAAGTTAAGTGCTTATTCTCAATTATCATCTGCACTTTTGATTTAATATCTCTGTAATCTGTACAAGTGTCCCCCCCTCCCCTCACCCAGTTCTTGTGGTGGTCTTAAGCTGATACTGAACACTCCCCCCAGTCACAATACATCAGCTCATTCTACTGTTTATAGTGAGAGCCTAGCAAAGGCCCACCCCTTTAGCTTCTGAATACTGAATTCTCATTATCTTCTGTCTCTTCACTTTCTACTTAAAAAAAAAAAAAAAAAATCCTGCTTTTCCTGGAATTAGTGTAGTCCAGATACAGATTTGCTGTATCCAGGACTGTTTGTAAGCTTCTGCGTGATGCCAAAAAGTTTGCGCTTCAATTTTTCCCTTAGATCTGCTAGTTCTCTCATCTCCTGCACTTTTACTAGCTCTAGCACTTTACCAGACTTCTTGTAGCAATTATTGTAGCACTCAAGTGCTAACACCACTAAACGTTCTACAAGGAAACTGCTCCCGTACTTAGTATTAATGCCCACCCCTCCAGGCATGTCTAAAGGTCAGTTCCCTGTGGTTTCCCCTATTAACCTGGTGAGCCTGGGCATCCTGAGGCAATGCAGCCACTGCCTCATGTACACTGACAACCCTCGCCTCTTACCTCCCAACACTCAGACTTGTGAGAGATGCACTTATATCTCCAAATTAGAAGCCACGCACTCTCCAGCCAAGATGGAACAGCTGGTCAAAAGGAGGTCAACACTTGCACCACACCACATGGAACACATAGCCCTCCAGAACACACACCAGTACTGCCTTCACATAAAAACACAAACCACACAACCACCTTCGCAGAGGCTCTCAATTAAAATCTACCCAAACAGCAGAAACCTCCAAGGCAGAAACGCACTTGACCACCACAACACACACTAATCACAAGACACATAATTCTTCTAAACAGTGTGCCAGTCAACCAAAGCCCCTAAGGCAAAACAGCAAGCCCAACACACTAGTCATAGGTGACTCAATAGTGAGGCACACTGATGTCCCAACACACTAGTCATAGGTGACTCAATAGTGAGGCACACTGATGTCCCACTCACTAGGATGAATAAGAAGAAAGTAACAGTCAGCTGCCTGTCAGGTGCCAGGATCCACCACATAACACACGCACTCAGGTCCCTCAACAACAGGTACAAATATAACTCTGTCATTGTACATGTGGGTGTGAATGACCTGAGATATACCTCCCTGGACTACATGAAAAGAGGCATGGAGGAGCTCTTGGATTATGTAGCCCAGGTGGCTATGACCCTAGCCCTGAGCAGCCTCCTACAATCACCCAGAAAGATACCACAGTACAAGCAGAAAATGACTGATTTCAACAACTGGCTAAGTTTCTGGTGTCACGCTAAGGGGATCCAATATTTGTCTCCCTGGGAAGACATGATTGACAGACCTCAATGCTTTGCCAGAGATAGCCTGCATCTGTCACCCCTGGTCTTCCACGTACTGGCCAAGGCTCTTGCCAGCCCTGCAGTGCCTTTTTTAGGCGGTGTTCCAAAGACCAAATCACCACTGTAACAGCTACAAACAAATGCAATCTGAGGGTCATGCTGCTCAACACTAGAAGTCTAAATCTCAAAATGCACTCGCTCGAAGCACTCCTTAAAATGGAGAACATTGACATTTGTGCTGTAACTGAAAACTGGTTCAATGCAACACAAAGCACCCCTGTACTACCAGGCTATAACTCATTCCACACATTTTGGCCCCAGAACTTGGACTGAAGCCCCAAAGGCAGTGGTGTTTCCATATTCATAAATGATGCACACATCTCCAGACTGGTAGCCCAACATAACGCATCAGAAATACTTCAGGTGCAGCTAACATTGGGTAAGACAGTGATTCAGGTCGTAGCCTGCTATACGTCCCAAACCATGACCCAATACTCACACTCCACATTCCTAAACACGCTGGAGAACATTAGGGTCCAACCTAACACTCTTATACTAGGCGACTTCAACTACCCCTCCATTAACTGGGAAAATTACTCATGTACCAATACACTTGCCCAACCTGGAATTCATCGATTCCAATGCCCTGGACCAGCTCGTTCTTACCCGCACTAGAGTTACAACATCTGTGACCTGGTAATTACTACCATGGGCGACCGTTGCTTTATACCAATAATCAACTCCTCCCTCGTTAGATCTCACCACAAACTAATCACCTTGGAAATCCACATCCCTACCACCCTACCCCCCGCAAAGGTAATAACCATGAAAAAACTCTCCAAAGCTAACTTTGGGCTTCTAAAAGCAGAGGTGGCTAACTTCACAGCACCCATGCAACTGGAGAACAGCTGCACGACTGCCGAATCATATACTAATACCCTGTACGAACACGTACACAAATGCATGGCTCTCACAATACCCAATACAACCAAGACACTCCCCTCCAAAAAAGGAAGCCAATCTGGTGGTCCTCTGCCATAAACCAACTCTACAACAGAAGGAGGAAACTGATGTGAAATAAGGTGAAGACCCAAGATTGGAAAAACTCCCTTATCAGCCTCAACAAAAAGTTGCGATCCCTCATCAAATCCTCTAAAGCTAGCTATGAAACAGAATTGCAGCAGACAGTAAACAACCACAAAGCCTTCTATAGTTATGCAAAGAATCTCCACGGCAATATCGAGATTTGCTCGGAGCTGTTGCACAATGGCACCTCCTATGCTAACAGATATTGCCAATACACTGGCCGACATATTCAGTGCCAACTTTACCCCTCTCTCTCCCCACAAAGGACCAATCACAATACCAGTAGATTGCCAGGCACCCAGTATTACTGCTGCACATGTTAAAATAACACTGTCCAAGGACAAGAATACAGCTTCTATGGGACCTGACAATATCCATGGCTGTGTTCTACATGAACTACACTGTGAACTGGCACCTCACCTGTGTGCCCTGTTCAATCACAGCCTCACCTCAGGCTTTGTCCCTACCGAATACTGCACTGCTACAGTCATCCCTCACCACAAAGGAGGAGCTACTACAGACCCTGGGAACTATCGCCCCATTAGCCTGACAAGTCTGTTATGCAAAGCTATGAAACACATCATCATGGACCTAACAAACAAGGATATACGGAATCTCCAAACTCTGGATCCCACACAGTTTGGTTTTATGAAGGGTAGATCATGCCTGCTCAACCTGGTCGACTTCTTTGAGTCAGTCACCAGAGCTGTAGATAAAGGCAAGGTGGTTCATACAGCCTACCTTGATCTAGCGTTTTGATACCATTCCCCACTCAGGAATCATAGAAAAACTCACTAAGCTAGGGATCAACCCCTATATCACTAGGTGGGTTGCAAACTGGCTCACAGATAGAACCCACAGTGTGAAAGTAGCTGACTCCAAGTCAGACTGCTGACCAGTCACGCGTGAAGTCCCACATTGTTCGGTTCTGGGTCCTCTCCTGTTTGGTATCTACTTCTCTGAAGTCCAGGCCAGCACGAATGGACTCTGGTTGACAAAGTTCATAGATGATTGCAAGTTGGGAACCATAATTAACTCCCCAAGTGATGTTGACATCCTACAGAAAGGCCTCACTGAGACCAATGACTGGTGTCAGAACCATGGCCTTAAGCTCAATGCCAAAAAATGTGTCATCATCCCCTTTGGGAAAAACCCAATTCCCATGAATTACCACATCGATGGTAGTCCACTGAACACAGAAGGCGTCATAAGAGATCTGGGAACACGGGTTGACAGCAACCTCTCTTTTGACCACCACACTGCCACTGTGGTCAGAAAGTCCTTTTATGTGGCACACCTCATTATTAAGGGTTTTGCATCCAAAAAGAAAGAGGTCATTGTCTACCTCTACTCTTCCCTCATTAAGCCAGTCATTGAGTACAATGCCCCATTTGGCATGTACCTCACTAGACCCTTGCAACAACTGGAGAGGCTGCAAAAGTACCTCATAAAGGGGATCCTGGGCCTTAAACACTTGTCCTATATGGACAGACTCAAAAATCCAAGTATTTTCTGTCTCATATCACCTACTTAGAGGCGATCTCTGCTTGACTTACAAAGCCATGTCTGACCCAGCTCTGTTAGAAATGCTACATCGAAAGAAATCCCAATCCCTCCACACTACACGCTCCAGAGACCTCAACCTCATTACCACAATCAACAGACCAAGCTGGAAGGACAGGTTCATAACCCACAGACTACACATGCTATGGAATAGACTTCCCATACATGTCAAGCGGAGTGCCTCACTGGCCCTCTTCAAGAGAAATCTTGATGAGTGGATGGGAAATAGAAAATTCACCCCGGGGATCACTCCAGTGGCTCTACTTGACAGAGGTACTGGGAACTAAGGTCGGGTGGCACTATGCCAGAATAATCCTATGGGCTAGGCTTGTAAAGGCTCCAGGACCATTAGCCTAGTATACACCTATGAACCTATTTGTAAAGGGTGACAAGAACATTTTAACTGTGTCGACTTAAGGGTGTATATGGCTGGACCTCTTACAAGCCTATAATCACTTGCAAGTTACATCATACAAATTCCTAAATCTGCACCTTACCAGAAAACAATGGTGTAACTTAGGATCACAATAATGTGGAAGTGGCTGAAAACTAAAACAAAACAAAGTTTACTCCTGTCAGTTAAAGGCAACATAAATTTGTAAAAAAGTCAGCAAATACTGGGCAAAATGTAGAATTCTTAATGGAGAAACCTATAAAAACAGAATAAAATGTTAAGGTAGGAAGCTCAGAAATATATGCAGTGACCAAATGGAGCATGGTATCCTATGCTCCTGTTTTCAGAATACAGCAGGAAGCTGACAACATTACCAAATGTCCCTCTTTACTTAATACAGTGCATATCTGAACAGGTATATCCAGTAAAAAGGCATAAAAATGGCAAATGTCCTGAGATTTTTAGGATAAGACAAATTTTCTATTTTTTCTTTATGTATTACATGGAATAAATTATTCTGTATCTAAAACAATACGATATAGAAAGTTACAAACAACTTAAATTGTACAAAAGTGAGTTTCTATTTAATATGAATTCTAGTCATTTTCTGTAGTTTTCATGTGTTTGGTTTATCGTGCATAATTTTAGGTTTCTTTTTGTCCCACTTTGCGCATCTGAAAAGTTGGCAACCCTTGAATGTGAGACTTCTACTGCTACTACAGAGCTGCAGTAAACCTGCTAATCACAGTCCCAGTGTGGGGTGAGTAGACGGGGGAAGTGAAGGAAGCAAACACCAGCCAGCAGCAGTCAACAAAACTGGGGCAGGGACCCAACCAGTAAGTCAGTGTAGGGGTGCAACTAGAGTACAGACTACTGATCCACAGCTAGTGAGAAAGCTAACCTTTATAGGCACTTCTCAGGCATTTAATATGTCAGCAGTATCAGGAAGAATCCAGGATAAGCGTGCCATCTTTATAGCAAACGTGAAATTCAGAGTGAAGGAGTGTGTACAGAGAAAATAAGCAGTACACAAAATGTTCTGCAGTGCAGAGGAAAAAGTAGCTGGAGCCCAGTACTAGTAAGATGGTAACAGGCAGTGTTAGAAGGTGTACAGGAAATGGAATAGCATTCTTTAGTAACTAGGGAGAGAAATTCATGAAAGAAGCAAGCACATGGATAGTCTATTCAGCAGGTCCATGCTAGCACCTTGTTTGAAGCGTCATGTCCAGAAACGGAGCTTCCACCACTGTAAGCAACAGAAGAAATTAGGGGTCATGCAAACAATATCAAGAATCTAATATTAGAGGGAAAGTTGACAGTATACAGACTTACAAACAGGAGGGGGAGGTGACAGTATACAGATTTTCAAATTAAGAAATTTTAAGTGTCACGTTCGACACTCCAGGATCACAGACCACTATGAAACAGCAAATGCACATAGGTGTAAGTAAACAAGAGGAATTATGAAGGCGTTCTTGCACTAAGAAGATGGAGCATGACAGTGAATAATGAAGTCAGGTCATCAGATAAGGGCAACAATCATAATGAAGTTCAGTCAGGGAAATAAAACAAACCTTAAGGACAACAATCACAATGAAGTTATGTAAGGGCATAAAACAGACCTTAAGAAATCATGGTTGCTTGATCTCTGTCACAATCTTCTGTGTCTTTGCTCTGATTAATTGCAAATAATACAGCACATATTTGTTTTGAACACATACGATGACATTTTTTTTTTAAATCTCAACAGCAATGTCCAAAAAGACAATTCTGCAATTCCATAAAAAATCAGCCTGCTAGCAAGTTGTCATATTGCCCAGGAGCTTCTCACTTAAATCATTTCTGCAATAGCATAGTTAGAAAATATGCTTTCCAAGGGATGGATGGCTTACTATATATTTGGAAAAGTGACAGGGACAGACAATAAATATCAGTCTTCTTTAGCCAGATACGTGACATCAGTAATCTATCTCAGTGCTACAGCTCACAAATGCCCTCTTAACTTAGTTATAAGGGGCCAAAACACATTTTCTTGCCAAACAGCTGAACAGAAAGGCAGAGTTGCTTATCTATTTATGAAAATGGTTCCCTTAGGACAGCTACATAAGATGCAATGTCTTATCTCCAGAGAGGTCCTAGGAAACTGCCAAGCTTACAGTGAACATGCTGCTCCGGAGGGAGAATAGGTAGTTAATATTTATGGCACTATTATAGGAAGCATGCATTTGCATATACACTTTTTATTATAAACACCTCCAAGGTTATCATTTTCTCAGTTATGAACAGTATACAGAGAAATGTTTTATAAAGGAAGCAAAGTAAGAGGAGATACTAATGCACTGGGGAATGCTTAGAGAGCCTGGCTCTTTCAGTAAAATGTTTCCAAAAGGAGCTCAGAATTAGTGATACTACGTGCACAGTTTCTAGAGTAACCCTGACCTACTCTGTATTAATGAACCCCTCAAGAAAAGCATTTCAAATGATAAACTAATAGCACTCAAATATCACATAGTTTAGATACTGACTATGAAGTGTTATAGATGTGCTTAAAAGAAAATAACTGTGATTTCTATATTTAGTTTCAAACTACAATTCAAAGTTCACTTTTCCTTTGTTCAAGAAGGCGCAACGCCAGTGATCATCAACAAACAGCAGAAACAGTCTCCACAATTTAGCATTAAAATATAAAAAAAAAGAAAAAAAAGCTTTTTGATATGTATCATTATACACTATTTTATTTGATAGAAAAAATCCATGCTCATAATGCACTACTTTAGCAAATAACTTTCATTTGTTTTCTCATGAGAAACTTTTCAAATGCATTATTTGTTAACTAAATTGTAGTTCAAACTGATACACAAGATATTTCCTGCAACTCTCTCAAACTCTATAAGGGATCTAATAAACATGTAAAGGAAACCTGTCCTTTCCTTAATATGTAGTATCTGATTTCTGGCGAAAAGTACAACTCAACAAAAGTTAAAAAAAAAAGAACTGGAAACATATCTCGAACTCTGCATTTCTTCCTTGGAAAAATGTCTTGGAAATTAGAACATTGGAACAACTGCATATCAACACTTGCAGTCTGGGCAACAAAATGTCAGTCAAAAGGCAAACATAGGACTATGTTTACTGAAAGCTAATAATAAAGCAGCATTATTAAACTCTATAGCAACTTGTTTCATTTGGTTTTCTAACTGCCTACAGCACATAAATATAAGTACGTCTGCTAATTTCCATCTCTTGCAACTTGTATCCTTTAATTCTTCATCTCCCCTTAGTACTGTGACCCAATTACAATGCAATACTACTATTCCACCTTCTACTACACATCTTGACACATTAATTGTTTTAGCTATTTTTTTCTCTTGAGAAAGTCTCTCATCCACTATTTCCATTCACCTGTTCTGGTTTCTCTCTCTCATAGGTTGGTACTAGGCTATCGGCCCTAGGGCCTATGCAAGCCTAGCCATAACAATTCCCTGGATATTTCTCGCTTTCTAATGCCAAGCTGAATCAGAGTACAAAATATCCTTTATAGCCTATAACAGGCACAACTATTTAATGCTTATAATGTACGTTACTTTGGTACACTAATCTCACAGTCTCTCACAGAAAGAGACATTTTTGTGGGCTATCCATAGATATTCTTTCCGGTGCAGCACTGTCGAAGAGAAAAAATAAATTTAGGGTGAGGAGAGGGTGCAGAAGGGTTGTTTCACTGCTACTATTTTATGCTGCTCTGCTTGCCCATAAACTGATAAATTTGAGTACATGCCCCAACAATGTTTGCGTAATTTAATATCAGGTACAAGTAACTGTTGCCGAAAAAATGTGATGCATACTCAGATTATTCAAGAATTAACAGTGGATCCAAACTTAAACAAACTGCTTCATTTCCAAATTAGTGAGTTTTAAAGTGCAGTTTTAGTCATTTATTTATTTATTCATTCATTTGTTGTTGACCATGTTAGCCCCACTAGACTGCAGGTCTCTTTTTAGGGGAAACCCAAAGTGGTATTAGTACTGCTGTGGAGGAAGTTTGGTCAGGGCATCCCGGAACTTCCCTTCCTCTTTTTGGTCATGTATTTGGAGGGCCAGAGACTGGAAAGAATTGCTATAGAGTAGAGGGAGGAGGAGAATGTGCATATTAATTGTGTTGAGTCAAGTGGTGTTGATAATGTGGTCGAAATGAAGGAGATTAAGAATTTGTTTTATGTTTCTGATAAACATGGCAAGATGGATACAAGTTGTGTGGGTAGTGGAGTGTTGCACATTCAGATAACTGAATTGCAGCAAGGTGGTTTAGCCAATGAAGATTTGAAGGATATAATGGAGGAGGTGGAACCAGGTGATGAGAATTCTGTTGCCTGGCTGGCTATTGTTTCCAGGGGAATGCTGGATGAGGAAGACAAGCACAGCGAGCAGAATGTGGACAGAACATTCTGGATTAACTAAAGAAAACAGAACAGATGTGACATTGAATAAAACTGAGTAGTTATGCTGCAATTGTTTCAAAACACATTGAAGAAAGAAATGGGAATGCTTCATAAAAAACAGAGACATGAAATGGGGAGTGTTAGGACAGATATTTTGTTTGGGACAAAATTATCAGTGTGCTGGGGTTTTCCACGGAGGACATTAGGGCTTTTACACATTTTAGTAATGAGTCTTTTGCTGAAGTGACTTTTGAAACTTTTGAAAAAGCTGAAAGGTTTATGTTAAAAAAAAAATTTTGTTTATTCTGGAATGCTTATGTTATTAGAGTCTATGATAGGATGTTTAGAAGAAAACTGAAATTGCAATTCAGAAATGCAAATGTCGACAAAAATCAAATTGTTTTCTCAAGAAAGTTGTGACACTCAATATGATGTTAAAAATGTTTTGATGAAAGGAAATTATGTAATGGTGCATGGGATGTTTTAGTACGTTTGAAAAATTACAATGGAAATATAAAGCGTTTATAAACCAGTTTTGCTGCAATTACTGGAAACAAGGGTATGTTAAGATATTAGGGTCAACCAAAGGCCTGTTTTCATTGTGGGAAGGGGGATCACTTGATAGCAGTGTGCCTGAAAAGGTGATGTTTTCAATGTGGGGAGCTTAGACATGCTAGTTATAATTTTGATGTTTTTGTAGGAAGTGTGAGGGTAAAAATCATTTTTGGTTTGACTACAACATGATTATGGGTGAAGGGAATAATGCAGATATTCAGGAAGAAAATGAGAATGTGTCTGAAAGTGAAAGGGGAGTTTTGAGATGTCTAATGAAGAAAGAGGAAATGTGGATGAAAGGGAATGTGAGGAAGAAAGGAATGAATATGGCTGTAAGCGAGGTAAACATATTTGAAATTTTGGAAAATACGGAGAGGGAAGAGGGCGAGGAACAGGATGCTGAAAAATGAACAACAGGAAAAGGGTAAGAAAAAGAAAGCCATTGCTACAGAAAAAAACTGCAAAAAAAGGCAAGGCATAATGCTAGGATTGTGTCACTGAATGTGAAAGTATAATTAATGAAAAACGTAGGTTAAATGTTTTGACATGGTTACAAAAGTGTAAAAGTGATGTGTTATTTAGACATTAGATTCTCGAATGCATATCTTGAGAGAAGGCAGGTAGACATTATTTGGCTTAGTGATACATTTTACAGCTTTGGGGAAGATACTTGTTCTGGAATAACTGTAATGATAAAGAAAAAAAAAAAGAATGAAAATAATGGATGTTATTGTTATTGTTGTAAAACCTTGGAAATGCATGATGATGTGATTTAAGGGAAAGAAGAAAAATATGAAGCGTGGTTGTATTGCATGCCTCTACTAAAATTAGTGAGACTAATTTTTTGAAGAGATGATAAAATATTAGATGCCTAACTTAAAATAACGTACAATAATGATATCTAATTGTAATTTAACAAAGGGGTGGGCAAAATAAAGGAAGTACAGTAATGAAGGAAAATTATAAAATGGAACTTATTTTAAGTTTTGGGAAAGAAAGGACTTACACATATATAAAGATAACATTAAGATGGAAATAGATTTTTATGAGAGATTGTGAGAAGTAAGGGCAGATAATGTTGAGGTGTCATTTACTGACCATTGTGTGATTATATCGGAATTTTCAAATTAAAAAAAAAAAGTTAAAAAACGGAAGAAAAGGAGAGAGAATAAAAGACTGGCTGAGGAAGTTAATAAACAGAGTTGGTCTGATGAAGAGATGAAAAGATTATGGGAAGATGACATGACAATGTTTCAATTTTAAAGAAATTGAATGGAACTGTGGGTTATATATAAACTGAAATATAAGAAAGACTATGCAAGTTCAGAAAGAAGGTTTTGGAAAATAAAAAACAAATATTTGGTTGATGATCTTAATGACTGTTTATTAAAAAGATGAAGATAGGAGAAGGGAAAGAGAGAATGAGCTTTGCCTGGAGAATGTTAGGAAAAGTGGTGCAATGATTTATAAACAAAATAAAATGTTGCAAGGAAAAGGGAGAAGGTTTCACACTTTTAAGGTGGAAAAACCTAAGTATGAAAAAGACAAATTCGAATCAAAACGATGTGGGGGAAATGATTTATAATATGGAAGAAATAACGAGGGTGATAGAAAAGTGTGTGTAGGATTTGTAAAGTAATGCATAAGTGAAAAAATAGGCAGTACAAGGTAGGAGAAGGATAATGTCACTAGATTATAATGATGTTTTGAAAAGTATCAAAAAGATGAGTCCTCCAATAAGTAATAGTACGGGATATGAGTATTATAAGAAGGAAAGAAGCTGGCATAATGGTTAAAATGTTTACCTCGCGGACACAAGATGCAGGGTTTCATTCTTATAAAATGGAAATTGGCTAGGCTTAAAATGTCCCACGAGCACAGGTAGTCTAATACTTACTGTGACGTCCCCTCTCTGGGCCAGTAATCAGGGAGCCTGAATCCTTACCACTGACACCAGAGAGCTAAGTTCACTTGGAACAAAAATGGATACACCCAGTATTTCTAGATGCAGCTTCCCTGCATCAAGCACGATTTTCCTTAAGAGCATATAGGAAACACACTCAGTCCAGGAGCTGTTTTTTCTCTCTCGCTTTCCAGATCCCAAATAAGACTCCTCACTGGCACAGCTATACAGCTGAATCCTCAGCAGTGTCCAAGCCATGTCCTCCACCACTCTCTCTATGAATCCATTCCTTCATGTCCCTGCACCCAGCAGCTGACACACACACACTGAGATCTGATTTGCACACACAGATGTACACACACGCACACACACACACACATACATCTGGAAAAGGCTGTCACAGATTTACTACCTATGCCCTCTTCTGCCTAGGCTATAAAGTAGCTACTGCCATCAGACACCCCAAAGCCAGCTACTCTAAGGGTCTTAAAAGGGTATCTAATTATACGGAGTGAAAGTAATATTAATACACGTGATAGGGTTTGGCCAATGCAATAAGGCTTTTAGAAATGGCCACAGAGTCACCAAATGGATACGAATACTCTCAAAGGTTAAAATATTTTCTAAAGGACCAGTCACAATGAAAAATTTAAATACAGTTAATAAATAATAAAAAAATGACAATATGGAATATATATTTACAAAAAACACCAGAGTTTCATGTCACAGGAAATATTACAGTAACACAGATGAATAGAGTCACACAGATACAGAAAAACAGTACTTAACTAATCTCACTATATTTTCATAACTGATCTAAAGAATTGCTATTCTCTGGTTCACTTACTGGAGCAGGGGTCTGCAACCTGCAGCTCTTCTACCCTTCTGCAGTGGCTCCCTGTAGCTTTGAAAAATAATGGCCACTCTGCCGCATGACACACACACACACACACACACACACACACACACACACACACAAACAAATAATGATTGAGTGACGGATTTTAAATACTGCTCTTATAAACTTAGAAACTTGCTAGAATAACATGGTCTCTGTTATCATGCATTCCACACACACAGAGTGATCAAGCGATCTGAAAGGTTTCTATACAATTCCACCATATCTCTGAAATTCTTAGCACAAGAAAATCTGGACAGAGCCACAAATAAAAGGGAACAAAGGAAGAAAAATAGTGACGGATTTTAAATATTGCTGTTATAAACGTAGAAACTTGCTCGAACAACAGTTTCTGTTAACAATTTCCACACACACACAATTACCTCGTAACTCTACAGATTTTTGCAGAATGTCCTGATTTTTGTCTCATATTTTGGTCTGCTTCTCATAAAATTGTGATTTTTCTGGCAAATCATTGAAGGCTAAAGTCAGAAAATATAGACAGACATCTCAGTTTCAGACTTCAGAAAATTTATGCTAATGCAAAACCTGTTATTTTATCAACGCTCTAAGTTTGTAAGAGCAATGTTTAAAAAGTGTCCCTATTTTTGGGCCTTTGTCCTCCCATTATTTATGGCTTTGTCCAGATTTCTTGCAAGAGGTTGAGAGGTAGGAGACACACACACACACACACACACACACACACACACACACACACAGCGACTGAGCAATCCCAATTTAAATCCCAACAAAGGAACAAAAATAGGGATGGATTTTA
>NC_056730.1:976727342-976797342 GCF_019279795.1 Protopterus annectens | reverse complement strand
CAGAGGATGAGGGAAGAGGGGTGGCTCAGTATTGTAATGAGCTGAGATGGCAGAGGCATGGATCTTAATTGAAGAGAAGGACAGGCCTTTGTGTAGCATTTCTGTTAAGTAATCTAGTATATGAGGTATGCTGGGCACAGTTGTGCCCATTCCCTGAGAGTGGCTCCAGGAACAGTATCTTTTCCATTTTTCTGAATAGGATTTTCTAGTACTAGGCCTCCTTGCCTCAAGAATGGCATCCAGCACCTGCTTACTGAGATTTGCTGGTGTTGAATTCAGGACATTAGCCAGGCTGAAAGGTTCAGGGTCTGTAGCTGAGGGTGCAGAATCTGGCCTGCCTGCTGTGACAGCAGGGAAGGAGTCTGAGGCAGGTGCCATGGTTGTAGCACTATCATACTATGAAAAAGAGGGTACCAGTGCTGGCGTGGCCAGTCTGCTGCAATCAGGATAGTCCTTGGCTTGTCTTGTTTGATTTTTAGTAGAACCGTCAAGAGGAGTGGCAGAGAGGGGGAAAGGCATAGACTGAGAGGCTTTCCCAAGTGAAGGACAGGGCATCCACTTTCCAAGCTTGGCTGTGGGGAGTTCTGGTGCAATCTTTGCTCAATTGATAGTTCTGAGGGGAAGCATAAAGGTCCACCTCTGGTGCCCCCCACCTGTTCCTCAAAAGCTTGAATATTTTGGGTTCCAGTTTCCACTCATGTGGACCCATGAGATTTCTGCTTAAGTCGTCTGCCAGTGAATTAATTTGCCTGGCTGGAATTGAGCTTGTAAGTGCACTTGGTTGCTCAAGGCTGTGTTCCACAGAGCCATGGCTAGTCTGCAGAGTGGGTAGAAATGGGTTCCCCCCTGCTTGTTTACGTAGCACATAACTGTGGTGTTGTTTGTCTTTACCAATAGTTGTCCTGGAAAAATAAGGCCCTTGAAGGCTGTCAGAGCATTCTGCACAGCTAACATTTCTTTTGATTGATATGCAGGTGCATTTGCTTTGGGTTCCATTTGCCTTGAATGCACTGCCCTGCCATGTGAGACCCCCAGACATAGTCTGATGCATCTGTTGTTATGGTTTGGGCGGCAGGGGGTAGAACGAAAGGGAGTCCCTTGTTGTGGTTGCAGGCCTCGGTCCACCAAAGGAACTATGTCCTTAGGCAAGGAATCATAGTTTCCAGGTCCTGAAAATGTTGACACCAGAGACTTTTTAGGTACCACTGAAGTTTCCTCATATGCAGTCTTGCATATGGAATTAGTAGAATGCAAGAGGCCATGAACCCTAGGACTTGCAGTATTTTTCTTGCAGATAGATGGGTTTTGGTGGCCAGTAGACTATAGGTTCATAGGTAGGTACTAGGCTATCTGCCCGAAGGCATTTATAAGCCTAGCCAGAATGTGTTGGCTTTCGCCGCCCCCTTAGATTAGTTCCCTGTGCCTCTGTCCAGCAGAGCCACTAAAGTGATCCCAGAGGTAAATGTTGTTTCCCATCCACTCATCAAGATTTCTTTTGAAGATTGTTAGCGAGGAGCTCTGCCTAATGTAGAATGGGATCTTGTTCCAAAGCATGGGAAGTCTCTGGGACAGGAATCTATCCCTCCAGCACTTCCTATTTATTGTTGTGGTGAGATTTAGATCCCTAGAGTGTGTGGCTCGCACGGATAAGGTTTTCTTTAGGTGGAGCATGTCCATCAATTCTGGGTTGGACATGGCCTTGTATGTCAGGCAGAAATCACCTCTGAGTAGGCGGTATGCAACCGAGAACAGCTGTAATTTCTTCAGTCGAGCTGCACAGGGCATCTGTTTAAAGCCAGTGATCCTCTTGGTGAAGTACTTCTGCGGTCTTCCAGCTGTTGCAGGTGTCTTGTAAGGTACATCCCAAATGGGGCGTTGTACTCTATGATGGGTGTGATGAGTGATGAGTAGAGGGGCACAATGACCTCTTTTGATCTGGATGCGAACCCTTTTTTGATTAGGTGGGCCACATAGAAGGATTTTCTAACCACTTTGGCAATGTGATTATCAAAGGAGAGATTACTATCTACTTGAGTCCCCAGATCCCTTATTATGTCTTCCGTATTTAGGGGACTACCTCCTATGTGGTAGTTTGTGGGTACTTTGTTTTTTCCAAAGGGGATGACTATGCACTTTTTGGCATTTAGCTTGAGGCCATGATTTTGACAACAGGTATCCGTCTCAGTGAGAACCTTTTAGAGGATGTCTGTGTCAGCCGGAGAGTCAATTATAGACCCTAGTTTGCAGTCGTCTGCGAACTTGGTCAGCCGTAGTCCTCCTGTGCTTGCCTGTACCTCTGAGAAGTATATGCCGAACAGGAGGGGTCCTAGGGCAGAGCCCTAGGGAACTCCACTTGTAACCGATTTAGAGTCGGACATAGCTCCCACAACTCTCACCATGTGGGTTCTGTCCGTGAGCCAGTTGGCAACCCATCTTGTGACATAGGGGTTTATGTTCAGGCTGGTGAGCTTGTCTATAATACCAGAATGGGGAATGGTGTCAAAGGCCTTTGCGAGGTCTAGGTAGGCTGTGTGTACCACCTTTCCCTCATCTATAGCCTTGGTAACTGTCTCAAAGAAGTCCACCAGGTTTAGGAGGCATGATCTGCCCTTAACAAAGCCGAACTGGGTAGGGTCCAGTGTTTGGAGGTTCCCAGTGTCTCTGTTAATGAGTTTCATGATGATGCGCTCCATAGCCTTGCAGACCAAGCTAGTCAGGCTTATAGGGCGATAGTTCCCGGGGTCTATTGTGGCTCCACCTTTGTGAAGTGGAATAACCACTGCTGTGCGCCACTCTATGGGTACGTAGCCTGTGGAGAGGCTGAGTTTGAACAGTATGCTTAGGTGAGGGGTTAGTTCGTCTTTGAGCTCGTGTAGGACGCAGCCTGAGACACCGTCTGGTCCCATTGATGCTGTGTTTTTGGCTTTGGAGAGGGCTGTTTTAACCTGAGTGTCTGCGATTTCAGGGACTCTACATTCTTCTGGTATGGTTATGGACCCTCTTGGGGGTGAGAGGGGGGTGAAGTTTGCGTTGAACCTGTCTGCCAGGATGTTTGGCGATATCGGACAGTTCAGTGTATTTTGTGCCATTCTGCACTAACTCCGAGCAGATAAGAGCATTGCCACTTAGATTCTTGACATAGCTAAAGAATGCCTTGTGGTGATCTTTGGAGTCCTTGGCAATTTTTCTTTCAAAGCTCCCCTTGGATGATTTTATGAGGGTTCGTAGTTCGTGCCGATACTGATCAGGGATGTCTTGAAATTGTTTGTCAAATAAATTTCTCTGGAGTGAGGAATGCCATCTGAGAAGTTGTGTTCAAGCTTGCTCCCAGGAATACAATCTGTTGGCTGGGTACCAGTTGTGATTTCTTTCCGTTGATGGTGTATCGCAGTGAAGTGAGAAGTCTCTTTTTCAAATGCCTGGTGTTGAAGTAGCAATTCCTGAATGTCCGCCTGAATTAGGCAGTCGTCCAAGTATGGGTAAATTTGAATTCCTCTCTGCCTGCAATATGCAATGGCTGGAGCCAGGCACTTTGTGAATACCCTGGGCACAGTAGATAAGCCAAAGGGAAGTGCAGAGAACTGATAGTGGACAGAGCCTGCTCCGAAGCGTAGATATTTCCTGCAAGATTTCCTTATGGGAATGCGCAGATAAGCTTCTTTTAAATCTAGGGTTGCTAGCCAGGAGTCCTTGGGTAGCATAGGAAGCAGCTGTTGGAGAGTTAACATTTTGAATTCTGGAACCACCAAAAAGGTGTTGAGAATAGACAGATCCAGGATAGGACACAGAGAGTTTTCTTTTCTGGGGACCAGAAACTGTCTGGAATAAAAACCTTGTCCCCTTTGTTCTGCTAGGACAGGATGAATAGCCTTGATAATGAGAAGAGAAAGTACTTGCTTTTGGGCCACTGCCCACTGCTTTGGTGGTAGGTCTGGCCATCCGCTTATGGATGGGAGTGAGTGGAATTGGAATCTGTATCCTTGGGAAACAATGTTTAAGACCCATTTGTCTTGGGTAATTGTATTGCCAATTTTTGGCATGCAGTGCAAGTTTTCCTCCTAAAGGTGCAAGTACTTGGGCAAGGCTTAGAAGAGATGAGGATGAGTCATTGTGCAATTTTACCAAAGGATGGAGGCTTACTACTCCCTGTTTTGGACATGGGAGCACGCCACTGCTTAGATCTGTACATAGTCTGAGACTGAAGTCTTGATGGTCTGCTGCCCCTGGGTTTGGACTGAGAAGGCCTGAAAGGGACTGAAAAAGACCAGTTTTTTGAAGGCCAATGCCTACTGAATCTAGGTGGCTTTACTTGTAAGAAATCCTTAACAGTTTGCATATATTTAGCTTTCTACTCCATTCTTTTGAGGACTTCTTCTGCTTTATTACCAAATAGACACTCTTGATTTAATGGTGCATCCCTTAATTTTGCTTTGACATGATCTGGCAAGTTTTGTTCCTTAAGCCAAGCATGTCTTCCATGAACAGACCCAGTAACATCAGCCCTGCAAGATGCTTCTAAAGCATCAAACCCAAATTGCAAAGCATGTTACCAACTTGGTTAGCAAAACGCATTAACTCTTATAAATCTTTGTGTTCTGCACAATCAGGAATCAACAACATTTTTTGTTTTTAGCTCCATAATATGCTGCTGATACTTTAACATATGAAACTGACAATTTAAATCCCTAATGGCAATGTAGCAGAGGTGTATACCTTTTTCCCCATCTATCTAATACCCTAGAATCCCTGTCCAAAGGGGTAAGATTTTTGGCAGTTGTAGCCTTAATGCCTTTAGGTCCCTGGGAAATGGTCTCTGGATCCGCAGTAGGATTCTTAGAAAGGAATTTGTGGGAGTCAGGCACTCTATAGCATCTGTCAGGTTTCCTGGGAGCTGGAGGTAAGGTATCAAGGGTAAGGCTGGACTCCAGGAAGACATCATCTACAATTTCCAGAACAGGAGGGATAGGTAGAGGCCTGCGCTGAAGCAAGCTTAAAAATTCCCCGAGTCTCTTTTTGGACTGGGAGTAGTCCTAGCTCTCCCAGCGGAAATGTTCTCTAAGGATGTGCAGGGTTTCACCAAAGGAAAAATGCTCTGGAGGGGAAGCAGAGGGAGTAGAATCCTCTGCATCACAATCCTCATAGGTAGATAAGGGTATATCCTGGAAATCATAAGGATCAGAGTAATCAGATTCCTGATCAGAAGAAACAGAAGGAAAATCAGTTATGGGTCTTTTTGAGGGGGAAGGCTGACTTCCCCTAATTAAAGTAATGAGGTCCTCAGCCATTCTAATCATTTGTTTTTGTGGCATGTGGGCCTTAGAATGCGCTATGGTCATCAGTTTCCTAGGCGTAGTGCGAACTTTAGGCCTGAGAAATTCGGTATTTTTGGTTTGAAAGGAAGTTGTTGGTTTAATATGAAGATTGTAAGGCCTGAAAACACCCTCAGACGCCGGTGCCTGCACAGCGGCTCCGGACACCATCCAAGGTAGAGACATCCCCAGGTTCCATAGTCGAAGAAGCATCTCATGGCATACCAGACTCTGAATGGGTCTCAGTAGAGGCCTGCGAATCTGTAAAAGTGGGTATCAGTGGCTGCGAAAGCACCTCACTGAGTACCGGTGGACTGGCAACTAACTTAATGGTAGCATTGTCGGCAGCCTTGGACCTATGCGGTCTGTCTCTGTCTTTATCCTTCAATTTTTTCAGAAGATCGATAGTCGGATGGCTTACCGAAGACATTTCGGAGTACGGAGATCGAGAGCAAAAGAATTTAGCTGCAAAAATAGCCCGACGACGAATAGTTCGGGTGTTGAACAAGGCACACAACCGACAGCAAGGGACATCGTGGTCTGGGCCTAAACAGGTGACGCAGTAAGAATGAAAATCTCTGTGAGGTATTTGCTTTCCACAGGCAAGACGATTATTAATTTTTTCTGACATCGGTTAGAGCAAGAAAAAAGGATCCCCAACAGGGTACTTATCTTTTAGAAGACTTCAGGTCTGAAACTCGAAAAAAAAAAATTTCAGGAGTCGGCTGAGCTGCACTTGCAAACTGCTTCTGCTTCGGGCACCGCACGGCAAGAAAGACTGATGTAATGGGATCGGATGAATGTTTTATACCCTGACGACCTGACGTCATGGAAGAAGCAACAGCATCTGACACAGAAATCCCAAGACTCTGGTATTCAGGCCGGCTGAGGGCTACCTGCAGGCAGATAACCCAAATGTGATGACTGCAACAGTGAAACACGAAGAACATCAACAAATCTTATTACGAAGTGGAACAGCCTGAAGGGTGAATGATTCAGTAGAGGAACATAATGAGGACAGAGATAAGGATATTATTATGGATCCTGCTTCAAAAGCATTCATAGCATTTGGTTGGTATAGGTTTGTAGGTTTTTACTATGCTTATGTCCAAAGGAGACCACATTTCCCAGTACTGTGGGAGACTAACCACGCTTTCTGCAAGGCAGATTTTTTCCACATATGCCATCTTAAAGTTGCCTTCAATGCTACTGATTTTTCCTGTTCTTAGAATCTGCCCCATTCCCTAACTGAGACATTAAGCTAAAAGTTTCTGAAATTCTAACCACAGGAACAGACCTCTAATTTTTCCACAGACCTTCTGCCTTTCTCTTGTTGTGATCTTGAAAAGCTGGCTCTCTGGCTTCTGCCCGTTATGGTAATCTGACTTCCAAAATTCCTCCCTCCTCCCTTCTTTCATTACTATTGTCTGTTATGCCACCTACTTAAGCACTTTCCAACCCATTGCTTTCCATATATCCATAATACTAAATGCCCACTTAGCAAATAAGTATTGCACTTCAGTGACCCTCCCTTGCTACAAACGGTCATGTTCACTTTCCCAGAGCTCCCACCTGCTTGGGGCCATCGCCACACTCTGAGGAGGTCCTTAGTTAATCCCTGCTCCATCCCTGGCAGATAAGAGATTGCTTTTATGGTTTTGCACTTCAGTTAACTGTTTAGAGTGCTACCAATTTATTTTTGCTTTATTTGTTGCTTTTGCCTTTAAGTAATTTTTCAAAAAAACCAGCGGTGGTACAGCAGTAGCGTTGTTACCTCACAGCAAGAGGTCCTCTTGTTCGATTCTCAGCTGGAGTGCCTTTTGTGTGGAGTCTGCATGCCCTCCCCGTGGTCGAGTGGCCTCCGAAAGACGTGCGTGAATGGGCGTGCCTTCGCTCAAGGTTGGGCGTCGGGCTAGCAACTCGGCACCATAAAAATTGACTGCCAGTCATTACCGGACCGGAGTTCTGTTGTGGTGACCCCTAACCGGGAAAAGCCGAAAAGACAAACAATAACTCTGGTTAGAAGACAGTTTTTTAATGTAAGATTTTAACAGGAGGAAATTTTGAATGTAAGATTTTAATAGGAGGAATTATTTATTAACCTATTTTTGTACAGTTTAATTTAACTTAATTCACCACTGTTTAAGCTAAAAAATGTCACTGGATAAATTAATGGTATGTTATGATTTATGTACTTGTGTGTTTGAATAAGTTTTAGTGAGATATTTTATATTAATGAGTCCTCTAACAAGCTAACATTTTGTTTAATAATTGAAGGGAGTAGGATTTTTCTCAAAAAGACAGCATAATAAAAGGGTTAATCTAACAGAGGAAATGTGCATGCAGGAAATTATTTAAATTTAATGAGAGGGGAGGGGTTTACTTTATAATTGTTACCGTGGTAGAAGTTGAAGGTATTCTGATGAAGTCTGTTTCATCTGGACAAAATCACAATGTAGTACAAAACAACTGTAGAACCTACAGATAAAGTCCAATTCCTTATGCAGTATGAACAAAAACGGTGCAGCTCGAACAGTAAATAAACACGTTTAATGACACAAATCCACAAAGGTACTTCTACAGGTTTAGCGCATTCATCTGTTTTATATACAGACTTCCTCAGAACCAAAGTATTTGATAACCAGCTTTCATTATAAAGACAATTTGGCGCCAAAATTCAAAAAAATTCCATTGCTACCTTAAAGAAACTTCATCAATACCTAACTTACATAAACTAATGCATAACTTATAAGTTAAACTATTAGTCTTATACATTTGATTTATAAAGACCTATAATACATTAGTTAGGCATTAATTGATCTTGTGCTGTATATAATATTAATGTAGTAAAAATACTTTATAATATATAATATATAAAATGTTAAAAATATATTAAAATATATTAATATATTAAATGTTGACATTTGTCTGATGTATGCATATATAGACTTACTATGCTCAGAAAATCCACATTCAATAATACATAAAAACATTTACTAAAATAATAAATATTACTGAATGGAATGAATAATTACAAAATAATTACACTTCCATATTCTAGAATGGAATGTCTAGGTGACAAGTGATGAAATATATATTGTTATATAATTTATATGCACCCGACTGCACTGTATGTTAAAACCCCAACTTGTTCAGTCAAGTATAAGGAAAGGTTTGATACTAATACTTTCATTTATGCCTGGAAAACTGGTTGCATCAGTAAATATCTGCCACTTGCTTTCCATCATGGCTAGCTATACTTTCCAATTGCCCCCACAAACACTGCTTTCGACATGTTCTAAAATAGTAAATTTAAAATAATGTTGATTCCCTTTGCTGATAATATGCTTGGACAAGGCATTCTTTGTATCCTTAATCTGAATTTTGTAATAATGTTCATATATTCTTTTTTTAAAATTCCGCTCGGTCTTACCTATGTAAAATGCTGGGCATTCGACACATTTAGCAAGGTATACCACTTGTCTACTATTACAATTCCCTGCCTTACTTTTAATATATGTCTTATTTATGTTATCCAACTTGAATCGCACCTCTTCATTTATATATTTACATTGGTTACAAGAGCCACATCTTGAAGTTCCCTTTGTAACTGACTTATATTTTGCTGTATTCATTGTCTTCTCAAGTAACTTCTTAATATTTGGAGCTGTTTTGTATACACAAATGGGATGTTTGCCTAATGTGATACCTATACTATCTATTATGGTAATCAGATCCCAATGTCTATTCAATGCCTCTTCCACTTGGTTGGCATATTGTGTGTACATAATAACGCACACTCTTTTGAATGGTCCTGATGTATTTTCTTTTCTTCCCATATATATATATCTCTTTCCTTTGACATACCCAACAGAGGTGAATATTTGTTCCCCCATTGTTGTCTCACATATCCTGTAACATCTCTTAACATTGCTATGGGATATCCTCTACTTTTAAACATGTTAAATATTAGATCTATTTCTTCTTCCATAGATTCTTTGCTGGAAGACATACGTGCCGCCCAAATGCATTGTCCTTTAACAACATTCTTAAAAACATGAGGGGGATGGCAACTACTAAACTCTATATAGTCATTAGAGAAAGTAGTTTTCCTGTATATTTTTGATGCAAACCCATTTCTAGTATGACTTATATATGTATTCAGGTATTCAATACCTTCAGAATTGATGTTGTGAGTGAATTTCAAGAATTCAGTTGTCCCGTTGATATATTTCATAAACAATTTGATTTGTTCATGTGTGCCATTCCATAAAATAAATAAGTCATCTAAATATCTGACATAAAGTGCTATATATTGGTTAAATTCACTTTGGAAAACATATTCAGACTCCCACTCTAACATAACCAAATTTGCAAAAATTGGGGCACAAGAGGCCCCCATGGCAACACCTCTATTCTGTCTAAAGAATTCACCTTGGAATTGGATATAATTGTGTTCTATAACTAAACTCATCATGTCCGTAATTAAATTAATCTTGTCCCAAGTTAATTAAGAAACTTTTCTCAAGCTGTTGCAAAAATATTCTAAACCTATATCTTTAGGTATACATGAGAATAAATCAATAACATCAACTGTCAAAAAAATCAACCCTTCTTTCCAAATATCACATGTTAATTTGCTTAAAAAATTCCAAGAGTCCTTTATAAGGTGTGGGATATTGTCATATACATGTTTAGTCCATCTATCAATTGTCACACCTATATTGTATGTCTTGGACCTGGATCCAGATATAATGGGTCTGAATTGGGGGCTTTCCATACTCTTGTGAACTTTAGGTATACCTATAATGTTAGCCACAGTGGGAAATTCTACTTTAATGAATTCATAAATCTCTTTCGTGATTCTATTATCTATCAGATATTCTTCATCTACTATGGACACAAAAACAATAATATTAATTGTCATGATGATATTATGGAGAATTTTTTATGTAATGAATATGATTTTATGAATTCAAATGTTAATGAAGGTGTATATTATAACAGGAAGCCTTCACAAAATGTTGTTGAGTCTATTAGAGATAAAATACAAACATTGGGGAAAAGATTGTTTCATGTGAAATGTATAAAAATAGATAATGCATATTTAGCTAAATGTTTAGCAACACATATTATACCAAAGGGATTAAGATTTTTTAAGCTTCCGTTAGGAATTGAATATAACTCAGAAATGATTTTAGAATTTAACAATATGTTTGATGTATTTGGATGCACATACATGAAATTACTCATGAAGTACAATGACGAGAAATTAACTAGTATTTTAAAAGAAATAGAGAAATTAAATGATGAAATATTACGAGACACCGCATTTGAGCAATGGAAAGAATATTATTTTAAACAATTCAATATAGCAGAAAACAAGGCCAAGAGTATTTACAATAGGAAACAAAGGAAAATTGAGCGAGACATTGACTTGTATGAGAACAATAGAGTATACATCTGGCCCAAGGACAGAATAGTCAAAGAGAAGGAAAATTTTCAGAATGCAAGTAGTAGAGGCAGTATATTTGAAGGGGAGTCAAATTTTCAAGGGGGAAGATTTTTTCCAGCACCAAAACAGAAACACAGGAACTAGAGATACATAGGCCTCAGAAAGGCCTTGACTATACAAGCAAGTGCATTTATCAAGATCCCATACATAACATTACTATAGGAAAGGAAGACAGTAATGGTCGGATACATATCCAAGAAAGAAAGTCAGACAAGGATGAAAGGGAAGTCAGTACACACTCACATCCATATTACTGTAACAAGCTTGATTTAATAACAGAGAATTTGATGATCACCCATCCCTCTACTATTTTTAATTTGAATACTGAAATCATCACAAATGTAAACTTATTACACCATGAGGGAGAAGTAGAATGTGAATGCAATGGGACTAACACAGCAGGATATGAGGCAAGAAATATTCTACACACTCATAATGGTTTCAATGTTTACAATTATACAGATTATGAAATCGGCTATGAATTCTTCACATTGTTCAGTAAAGGGATGAAGTATATACCAACTTATTCCTTCAATTTGGTTGATACCATCAAGGAAATAAAATTATACTGTAGAAGGTTAAACCTGGCACTACAATTTGGACAAACAGATGAAATGGTTGAACATGGGACACAAAATAATTTAAAAAGAAAAAGTTCATATATCCCTGTCTCTAATATACAAGTAGCCAATTTTGAAAAAAATGGCATGTAAAGAGATATATTGGTTATACAAGAATATTAATGGATAGGATGGTGATAAAAATATAATGAATGATAATCTTACAAAAAATGAACGGAAATGTTTAGCTTCACTTATTAGCAACAAAGACATTAGAATTATGAAGCCAGACAAAGGTGGAGGTATAGTTATATACAATAGTTTTGATAATAATGTTCATATATTCAATATACTACATACATCAGGCAACTATAAAGCAATTTCTTTAAATCAAGTGAATATAGGTTACAAAAGAATAGATTTAGTTATTGAAGAATATCTGATAGATAATAGAATCACAAAAGAGATTTATGAATTCATTAAAGTAGAATTTCCCACTGTGGCTAACATTATAGGTATACCTAAAGTTCACAAGAGTATGGAAAGCCCCCCGTTCAGACCCATTATATCTGGATCCAGGTCCAAGACATACAATATAGGTGTGACAATTGATAGATGGACTAAACATGTATATGACAATATCCCACACCTTATAAAGGACTCTTGGAATTTTTTAAGCAAATTAACATGTGATATTTGGAAAGAAGGGTTGATTTTTTTGACAGCTGATGTTATTGATTTATTCTCATGTATACCTAAAGATATAGGTTTAGAATATTTTTGCAACAGCTTGAGAAAAGTTTCTAAATTAACTTGGGACAAGATTAATTTAATTACGGACATGATGAGTTTAGTTATAGAACACAATTATATCCAATTCCAAGGTGAATTCTTTAGACAGAATAGAGGTGTTGCCATGGGGGCCTCTTGTGCCCCAATTTTTGCAAATTTGGTTATGTTAGAGTGGGAGTCTGAATATGTTTTCCAAAGTGAATTTAACCAATATATAGCACTTTATGTCAGATATTTAGATGTCTTATTTATTTTATGAAATGGCACACATGAACAAATCAAATTGTTTATTAAATATATCAACGGGACAACTGAATTCTTGAAATTCACTCACAACATCAATTCTGAAGGTACTGAATACCTGGATACATATATAAGTCATACTAGAAATGGGTTTGCATCAAAAATATACAGGAAAACTACTTTCTCTAATGACTATATAGAGTTTAGTAGTTGCCATCCCCCTCATGTTTTTAAGAATGTTGTTAAAGGACAATGCATTTGGGCGCCACGTATGTCTTCCAGCAAAGAATCTATGGAAGAAGAAATAGATCTAATATTTAACATGTTTAAAAGTAGAGGATATCCCATGCCAATGTTAAGAGATGTTACAGGATATGTGAGACAACAATGGGGGAACAAATATTCACCTCTGCTGGGTATGTCAAAGGAAAGATATATATATATATATATATGGGACGAAAAGAAAATACATCAGGACCATTCAAAAGAGTGTGCGTTATTATGTACACACCATATGCCAACCAAGTGGAAGAGGCATTGAATAGACATTGGGATCTGATTACCATAATAGATAGTATAGGTATCACATTAGGCAAACATCCCATTTGTGTATACAAAACAGCTCCAAATATTAAGAAATTACTTGAGAAGACAATGAATACAGCAAAATATAAGTCAGTTACAAAGGGAACGTCAAGATGTGGCTCTTGTAACCAATGTAAATATATAAATGAAGAGGTGCGATTCAAGTTGGATAACATAAATAAGACATATATTAAAAGTAAGGCAGGGAATTGTAATACTAGACAAGTGGTATACCTTGCTAAATGTGTCGAATGCCAAGCATTTTACATAGGTAAGACCAAGCGGAATTTTAAAAAAAGAATATATGAACATTATTACAAAATTCAGATTAAGGATACAAAGAATGCCTTGTCCAAGCATATTATCAGCAAAGGGAATCAACATTATTTTAAATTTACTATTTTAGAACATGTCGAAAGCAGTGTTTGTGGGGGCAATTGGAAAGTATATTTAGCCATCATGGAAAGCAAGTGGCAGATATTTACTGATGCAACCAGTTTTCCAGGCATAAATGAAAGTATTAGTATCAAACCTTTCCTTATACTTGACTGAACAAGTTGGGGTTTTAACATACAGTACAGTCGGGTGCATATAAATTATATAACAATATATATCTTTCATCACTTGTCACCTAGACATTCCATTCTAGAATATAGAAGTGTAATTATTTTGTAATTATTCATTCCATTCAATAATATTTATTATTTTAGGAAATGTTTTTATGTATTATTGAATGTGGATTTTCTGAGCATAGTAAGTCTATATATGCATACATCAGACAAATGTCAACATTTAATATATTAATATATTTTTAATATATTTTTAACATTTTATATATTATATATTATAAAATATTTTACTACATTAATATTATATACAGCACAAGATCAATTAATGCCTAACTAATGTATTATAGGTCTTTATAAATCAAATGTATAAGACTAATAGTTTAACATATAAGTTATGCATTAGTTTATGTAAGTTAGGTATTGATGAATGTTTCTTTAGGGTAGCAATGGAATTTTTTTGAATTTTGGCGCCAAATTGTCTTTATAATGAAAGCTGGTGATCAAATACTTTTGTTCTGAGGAAGTCTGTATATAAAACAGATGAAAGCGCTAAACCTGTAGAAGTACCTTTGTGGATTTGTGTCATTAAACGTGTTTATTTACTGATTGAGCTGCACCGTTTTTGTTCATACTGCATAAGGAATTGGACTTTATCTGCAAAATCACAATGCGTTTTACTTGGAAAATGTATTTATTTTAATAAAAGTTGAAACTTGGTTTGCTCCTGGTGATTCAGATCGTTTTTGAATTTGAGTGCCTTTAAATCATACAAAATGTCTTTAACACTTGAAATTGCCTTGTCAAGGTAGTTTAAGTTGTTTTGTTGCAGCATTACACTCCCATGCAATCTTTCTTTGTGTTATTACATCAAGAGGTAGGCTGTGGCCTGTACCGACACAAATACCCAGAAAGTAAATTTTTATCTGTAAAACTTCCCTTAGAACTGAAACCTGTAACTTAGTGTGTCTAAAGAAAGCCACTGCACAGAGACAAGCTTAGAGCAGCTAGTTGGCACATTATAATGCACTACTATCAAATCTTAGTACATTCTACCCTCTAGTCTAGTGCCAATCCCTAGAGACCACAAAAGGAGACCTCTGTATAAACCCAGTCCACAACCTCCAGTAGCCCACCCAGATACAGGTCTGGATAACATGGATATGCAATTTCCAAATGTCTGCATAGTCAGCTTGGTAGATATGTGCATCCTGAGACAATGTAACAATTGTCTCATGTTTACAAACAAACATTTAATGCTTAAAATAACAAACACAGTTTGCAAGACATGCTCATATGCATAATTTCACTGGAGGCAAAAATCTTGCATATAAAGCAAGTTGTCAAGAGCACACTTACTACACACCCACACAAACATACAGACCAACCTATTCTGAAGCACTAAAAAGCAATCTCTCCAAGCCTCAAAGACCTCCTAAGCCTATAAACAGCAATACCTATCCTCAGCAATCTCTAAAGTTTATTTATTTTATTTTACATATGATTACAGGGAATGTCCAACTGGAGCAAGGTCCATTTACAGCGGAGGCCCGGGGAGAAAAGCTCTACATTTAACAAGTACAGTGGTAGATATATAGAACAAAGTATATATAATACAATGTAATACAATGAAATAAAAATATATAACAAAGTATGGTACAATGCAATTATGCAGGCATATACAGTAGTTTGTTCTATGCAAGCTAATGCTAGCATGTTTACTCATAATTAGCTTTGGGTGGAAGTATTTGGGAGAGAAACAATGTTCACTAAAGTGCTCACTAAAAGCAATAGCCAGTGGCACACATACTACTAAACTGAGTGGAGCCCCAAACATCTAAGCCCATAAAGGAAGCCAACACATTACCCAGGACTTTTGAAATAGGGGACTCCATTGTACCACACACAGATTCCCCTTTCACCTGACTGGACAAGGAGAAGATAAAGGTTATATGTTTATCTAGAGCCAGGATCTGCCAAGTTACACACACACTCAAGTCACTATATCACAGGTACCAGTATGATTCTGTCACAGCCATGTGAGCATTAACAACTTCAGATGCATTTCCTTGGACTAGAAGAGAGAGATTGTTGATCTCTCTGAATGTGTCTCATGCAGGTATGTGCCTTGCACTGAGCAGCATTCTACCTTCTCCAAGGATAATGCCAAAATGTGAACAAGAGATAATCGACTAATAATGAGTTTACTTTCTGGTGTCTTTCCACAGAGATTCAATATTCATTAGCAAGGGAGGACATGGTTAACAGACCACATTGCTTTGCAAAGGATGGTCTGCAGCTGTCTCCCTTAGACTTCTGAATAGTGGCTAAAACTTTATTCACCCCATTACAGCCTTTTTTTAGGCATTGTCAAATAAACAGACAAACTTACCAATACAGCAAATAAAACCAAAGAAACCTAAAGGTGTTACTGTTGAATGTTAGGAACCTAAACAAGAAACTTCACACTGTACAGGCTCTCCTCACTATGGAGAATACAGACATCTGTGCCACTGACGACACATGGTTTAAATCCACAGAAAGTACACAGCGGTGCAAGGCTTCACACTTAAGGCCATCAGCTGCACAGACATGTACCAAAGATTAAGGAGTCTCAATATGTATTAGCAGCAATGTTGGTTCAACAGGACGATGTCCTGGAATTCATCCATGTGCAAATCGCCACAAACATAGTTCCATACCATATCCTAGCAAGCTACAGGTCACCCTCTATGCCACTAGAATCCCATAGCTCGTACATAGATCTAGTGGAGACACTCACCATTAAACTCAATACTTTGCTCATGGGAGAATAATTACCCCACCATAGACTTGAAAACATACACTGCCTCCCACTCGCAAGCATAATGATTTCCAGACTTTAACAGAAATACGCTTGACCAGATAGTGCACACATTCACCAGAGGTTCAAACATACTTGACCTGGTACTCACCAATATAGGAGAGTGCTGAACAATCCTCCCCCTATGTGAAATCCTCACTGACGAAGTCAGACCACAAAAGTTGTCTTCTTTGAAATAAAAATTAACTTGGTAACCCCAGCAAACCCTGCAACAGTTAGGAACTATTCCAAAGCAACTACATCTTGCTAAGCGGTACTTTGTCAAAATTTAATGCCCCTCCCAACCCATACTTAACAGCAACCTACGTGGAATTGTGCACAGAGACTATGTACAACCATATAAATAGCTGTATAGAGGCTCTTCTACCTACTAGAAGTAAGCCCAATACAAATTCTCAAAATAAACCACTGTGGTGGAATCCTAACCTTAACAGGGGATATAACAAAATAAATCAAGGCTGAAATCAGTTGGAGCAACTCCCATAATGATAATCAAACTAAACAGGAAACTAAGAGGACGAAGTCCAACAAGGTCACTTATGAGGTCAAATTAGCCTCACAAGCTAAAGACAACCACAAGGCCTTCCACAGGTATACCTGAAGGCTGAATGCAGCACACATCAGTGTGCCGAACTGGTGGTGAGCAGTGCCACCTTCAATGAGCACAGCAACATAGTGAATTTGCTGGCTGACAATTTCAGCTCAAACTTCACCCCTCACTCTCCCCCCGCCTATCCCCATGAAATACTTAATAACATACCCAACCCCCTGACTATTACAAGGGAGCAGGTCCTGGTGACATACACTAAGGTGATTAACATTGCTTCCGTGGGTCTCAACAATATCCCAGGATGCCTCCTAAATAGCTTGAAACATGACCTACCACAACCACTTGAGTCACTCCAACTATTGCCTCAAACCAGGCTTTGTACCATAAGAATAGAGGACTGCGATGTTTACACCCCTTCACATGGGTGGACCATCAACTGACCCCCAAAAATACAGACCCATTAGTCTGACTAGTCAAAATGCAAAGCCATGGAATGAATTATCATGGAAATGACCAGACACAGGCAACCTTCAGACACTGGACACAACCCAATTAGGCTTTGTCAAAGGAATGCCTACTAAATCTGGTGGACTTCTTTGAGAAGATTACCAAGGCAATGGATGAGGGGAAAACAGTGCATAACACACTCCTGGATTTAGGTAAGGCACTCCACCCACTTGATTATAGTTGACAAACTCACCAAACTGGGCATAAACCCCTACATAACTCACTGGATTGTCAGCTGACTCACAGGCAGGACCCAGGATTGGTGATGCCACCTTCATTAAGAGACCAGAAACTAGTGAGGTACCTCAGTGCTCCATGCTGGAATCACTTTTATTTGGCATCTACTTCAAAGTGGTAAAGGCTAAGATCAAGGGCCTTTGGCTGACCAAGTTCTCAGAAGGATGTGAACTGGGAGCTATCATAAATTCCCCTCATGATACAAGCATCTTACAAAAGGGTTTAACACAAATGACTGGTGCCAAAGGTATGGACTAAATCTCAAATCCCAAGAAATGCATTATAGTGCCTTTTGGGAAAAATATTACCCAAGCTAACTGCTCCATCGATAAGACACCCTTAAGAGTTGAGCCAGTAGTCAGGGATCTAGTAACATATGTAGATAATAATCTGGCCTTGGACTTACGTGGCCAAGGTAGTAAGAAAATCATTCTATGTTACCAACTTATAAATAAGGGTATGGCATCCAGGTCCAAGGAAGTTGCAGTGTTACTCTAGTCATCCGTTATTAGACCAACCATTGAGTCTAATGCCCCCTTCATCATGTACCTGACCAGACACATGGAACAGTTGGAGCACCCAAAAAGGTTCTTCACTGGGACAATACAGGGTAAAAACACATTGTCCTATATGGATCACCTTGAAGTCCTATCTCTATTCTCCATCTTCTACAGGTTACTGAGAGATTATCTATGCCTGGCATACAAGGCTTCCTCAGATTGAGCTCTGATGAAACTTTTCCACATCTGCAAAACAAACCACATCAGAACCACTATATTAAGGATTTAAATTTTGCTTGTGACATAAATTAGAAAAGTTGGTGAGACAAATAAAATGTCTCAAAGGATCCCCATGCTCCCCATCCTTGTGAAGCACAGTCCAACCCTAATCCTATTTAAATGTAACCTTGACTAATGGATGGGAAATCGGAAATTCACCCCAAGTCTGGCACCCATGTCTCTGCTAGACAGAGGCAGACAGTAATGCCCTAACATACCCCTTCTCTTAATGTATGCCCATGATACATAGGGACACAACTGGGTTGGACTGTACGGCTAGGCTTATAAACACTTTCATGGTAGTTAGCCTAGTAATACCTAAGAACATACAAACCAATATTTCCTAGATGAACATTTGCCATTACCTAACCAGGCATCCAGACTGGTTTTAAATATTGTTAGGGAAGTATTCTGCCTGATAGCTAAGGGTATACATTTGGTAAGGTATCGGTCACTCCAGCTGATGCTGATGTGGCAGTACAGGAAAAGGTCTCCAGAATGTGTGCTTGCTATACCACTGGTTCTATTCAGGTGACACAGTTCAGAGCAGTGGGTCATTCATAGCACTGAAGGGTAAGCAGGGACTGTTCCTAAACAGAGGTATAGGGTTTTAATCTATCAGAATAGCTGAGATCGTTTTAGTGAATTAACATGAAGGTCCCTCAAGATTTTATTTAGGTGTCTACATGCACAATGGTGCATTATTAATCAATGCAAGGGGGGCTTGCCCCACCTACAAAAATGTAACTATATTCTTTTGGTGTTTTGGCTTTCGATCTTTCGGAATTGATGTTTAGCCATTAGAGATTTTTGTACTTTGATGTTTCGATGTACATCCTGTCAAAACTCATGGAATTAACAGTTTTAATTCTGAAAAGTCCCAAAAGGACATATTCCAAATTGATCTTGGGGCAGGGTGCGTGAGGAGGGGGGGGGGGTATGGAGGGGACAAAGTAGTCGCCGAGTGGACTGAAGTTGGAAGAGAATTTATTTACAAGAATATCAGTAATGCCTGACATCGAAGAAAGAACCACTGGAGGTAAGCTTCCTAATATAGCTGAAGAAGGCCTTATGGCTGTCTTTTGAATTTAGTCACAATCCTAAGTTCATATTGGGCCTTTACATTCCCTTCATCTTACAGCTGCCTCTAGTGCTATAGTCTACCCCTACTGTTTTTACTTTAGATTTCACTTTTTCATTTACACTCACTTTGTGGTGGTCTTATCACAGTTTTCAGAAGTCTTTCCTGATACCTTTCTGCCTGCCAGGTGCATTTAGCTGAAATTGCAATTTCCAAAGCTTCTCAGAAATACCCTGCTGTGTTGTGGGGATATGGAGTTGACAATAACTACACATCTGCCAAATTCCTATGTGAAATTATTTTCCTACCTTACCATTTAAACTTTGGAAACATTAATGAAAGGAATCAAATCCTTTTTTTCTCTGCACTAGCTTTAAACTTATGCTAGTATAATAGCTGAGTCACACCATCTGTACTTAGTCAGAAAGATAAGGCAGCATGAGGAAAAATGTTTCCATTATGGTTCACGGAATTCATGCCATCAGAAGGCACACTTCTTTTCACAACCTATACATTAATTTGCCCCTTTAGAACACTGAGTGATCAACCAGGACTTATTTTAAAAACCCATTTTCAAAAAATAAAAATGTTCAAATATATAATGAAAGATTTTAGGCATAAACTACTTCAATGAAAAATTAAAATAACTTTGATATTATAAACATATTGCTTTGAAGAACCTCACAGTCAGTTTTTATTATCTAATAAATAAAGGATGTCTCTTTATCTGCTATACAGAATACTGCAAAAGACATCTACATAGATGTCATATCACACAACTTACATTACATTATATTAATGTACTCATTCCCTCAGAAAGCTACACATATGTCAGTGCGCCACAAAGAGGGACAACAGCCACTGAGCCATCGCTGACAAGTAAATGAGTGCCAAAAAACTTATACCTTTGAGTTCCATTCTAATTCATTCTCAATCAAAACAAAATATTTTTCAGGTTGGCTCTTCTGCCAGTAAAACTTGCCAGTAAAATTCTTGACTGTGTCACAATTCATCAAACAATTTAGGCACAGAAAAAGTCCTGCTGAAAATTAATAACTAATCACAGGAGATATTTATCATCTCATGCTTTGTTACATGAGAATTGTCAGGCGTAATCAACTTCTCCGCATTTTGCTATTTACAGAGATTCATTTATCATACACTTTACAAGTATGACAACATCAAACTGCTTTACTCTTCAGTTCTTCAAGCTGCCAAAACGTATTAAACAAACATTAAATTGTAGAGTTTGTGATACAGGGAGAATGCAACCTCCACCTAAATGTTTAAAGAAATGTCAAGGATTCATAACACACAACAAAACAAGTTATAAAAGCATGGTAACTAGTTATTATTTCATAAAAATACAAAGTATTTGCAGAATTTTTAATCTGACTTGCATTTCTGCATACCAGTGTGCATGTTCTATTATAAAGAAGTACAGTACCAGTCTTTAAGTAAAGACTTTCATGCACGGGTCATTAGTTTTCATTTAACCACTGTACTACTGTACTGATCAGTTCTCAAGAATGCTGTTCCTAAGTTAATAGACTGTTTTTGACTATTTTTGGACAGATTATGGTTGGAAGAAACACTATATTTCTTTAAGGAACAAAAATCAAGGAAATAGTATAAGGTGTGTTGAGAAAAAAAAATGCCACCAACGTATCCTTTGAAAAAGCACTGATACTATCCTATAGTGTGGATTTGAACAACATAAAGAACATTCTGAGAAATAAATGGGGGAGTGCAATCTGCATGCAGGGTGTACTCTGACCCTGAGTCAATGGTTCCTCTTAATCTTAGGCATCATTCGTGAGCTAATGCATAGTGATGACACCCAAACTTGACACTGTTTACAGTTGCTTTTTTGAAAATTTTTAACCTTTATGATACATTCAATACAATTCCATTCGTTATTGTGATCAAACAATGTTATTTTGTTTTACCATACAAAGAACAGTTTGTCATCCTATCTGTATTTACATTCTCAGTTCCCTCCATGTGGCTTGTGTATAATCCTCAGCACTGCTCCACCAAATCAGAAAATATTGCTTTTATTATACTTTATTAGTACAGGTGGAAATATAAGTCTGTAAATGATCCATCCACCTTACTCAATGACCCACAAACCTTTAGCATGTGGTAGTCTGGTATCAGAGGGTTGTTTTCTGCACCATGTCCTCCCAACTGGGATGGAATAGCCCTACTTCATTCTATTTATCCCATTTTACTTCCTTCTGTGGGCATAAATCTTTTCATGACTGAGCATTATGATTTCTCAGTTACTTTCATTGGACATAAACACACATATACACACAAAAAAAATAACAGTTGCAGACATACAGCTCATTTAAATCATTAGTGCACTGTGTCTTCCTTCCTTTGCCTATTGTCCACCTCTTTTTTCTTGCTTGGCTGCAGCATAGTCGTAATATCACTATAGCACATGCCTTTTGTATCATGACATTTTTATTATCCATTCATGCTATTTCTCCTCCTGATTATCTCATTCCAAATTTCCCACTTCAACAATTTCCCTCTTACTTGTTCAATGTTGTGGAAATCAAGCTCAACACCTGGTAAGGCCTTCAAAGAGCTTGCATCATAATGATCCCTCATACTTGACCACTGGTCCACATTTTTCTTAAAGGAAATAACTGATTCCAATTTTCTAACCCACAGCAGAATATTAGTCCACCACCAAATGGTACTCCAAAGAAAGACATTCCATACAGTGGTTTTCCCAAACAGTCCTTTTACAAACTAGTTATTATTCCTGGCATTCAGTAAGCATGTTCTACTTTGAATACCCACAGTATTCCCATAACTGTTGTCTAACACATTTAAGAATTATAATTAAACCATTCCTAATTAACCTATATTTAATGTTGAACAGACACGGCTCCTCAGTTTTATTAAGGTAACTTCTACCTAACATTCTATGTATCCTTCTAAAGTGCCTTTGTATTCTCTCCAATTTATCTAAGCGCACTCTTATCACACACAAACAGATCCACAATATTCTATTGTGTCCCTACTACACTTTGAAAGTAAAAACATCCTGTTAATTTCACAATAGCATTTAATAATATCAAGTAAATGAGGGCCAAAACTTAAGGGATTGTCAGTTTTAATACCCAAATCTCTTACATTAACCTATTGGATGTTAATATTATCCAAGGCATAAGGATATTTAGGCTTCTCTTCCCCAAAATGCATGACAATTTACTAACATTAAATTTCATGTCATTCTCCTTAACCCACCTAAAAATATCCAGATATGATTGAAAGGAGAACTGATTGATTATCCCCAAAATGACTCATCCAACTTCTATATCATCTGTGAAGATATGTGAAATCTGCCAGCCTAGCTAGATAGAATTTTGTAGACAATTCTGTCATTTGTAAATATTAATATAAGCCACAGGCTTGTTCTCTTAAATAAGAAAACTGTATTGGATGTTGAACTTCAAAAATGTAACCGCAGTGCACTCTGCTGAAAGAAAGCTGATAAGTTAAGCATTGTATAATTGTTTGATCTCAAGACTCGGAGCAGAGATGTCTGGATGAAGGAATTCTTCCTATTGTTTTGAGACCAGAGTTAATTGCTAGAATTTACTTATATAATGTCTTTTATTGCTGTAGCTTCCTGACCAGGTGCAAGATAAGAAAGGCTGTTAAACTCTGAGTTTCTGTTAGCCTGGGAACCAGAGAAAAATGACGTAATCTGAAATGAGTCAGTAAGTACTGTGTTATCAATTTAAGGACAGAGAGAGAGAGAATCAGGGCATTTCGCATTTGTCTTGAGAACATCCAACTCACCAGCACTCTGCCTGTGATCTGTATGCAAGTAGGATCTTAGACTTTAGTGTCTCTCTTAGAAATATCTAGGAAATAGGAAGATTAGACTAGTTGTTTTCAGTATTGATGTCAGAACTATTCTACTGTATTATTTTAAGCATTTCCTGTGACCTTTGAACTCTTAACTAGCACTGTGTAGTAAGAAGTACTGTTGTGTGTTCTTTATTATTAAATATTTTTAAACCTTTCAACTGTGGCTGTTTTATGTAGAGATAATTTAAGCTCTAAAGTACATTGCATGTATATAGTGATACTGTCCAAGCCACTACAATAATCCTTAAAAAGTTCTGGTCACACTTACTAATTGGATAATAATATTGCATAGCAATAATTGGACACCCTTTGGTAAGGGCCTTTTTAGTAGCTGATAAGCAAGGGTCCTGGTGACAGTGATTACTACATTACAGCCTGGACAGAAGGGGCACAGCTAGTGAACCTATGCCAGCCTTTCCCAGGAGTGTCTGTGTGGTTGTATATAAATCATATCTCAAAGTAAGTGTGTGTGTGTGTGTGTGTGTGTGTGTGTGTGTGTGTGTGTGTGTGTGTGTGTGTGAGAGAGAGCTACTTGGGCAGGGGAATAAAGCACTGGTTGCACTGGGGATCTGGAGAGAAAGGAAGAAACCAGCCCCAGAATGACTGTGATCTCTGGATGCCCTTAAGGGAAATTGTACTTTACTGAGCGTGTATTTTATATCCTTCTCGATGTGGACGCCTCTCACTGGTGTTAGTGGTGAGGACTGAGGCTCCTTGATTGCTGGGCCAGTGCACGGGCGTCACATATTAATTGTTGGCAGTGGTGGGATAGCCACACCACATATTAATTGGTTAGCACATACTAATTGGCTTGCAGTGGTGTGGATAGTGAATTCCTGTAGCTTCTGTATAGTGATCACTGAAGGTGTTTCTGTACTCTAAACCAGACACGCAGTGAATATTCAGAGTTCAGATCACAACTGTTTTATTTCTTTTGTTAGTGTAGTTAGTTAGGGAGAGCAGGCAAGCATGTCAGGAGAGGGGTATGGCAAGCTGTCAAGTAGCCAGTTGGCTGAGATGTGCCAGGCTAAGGAACTGGTGCATGGAAACTTGACCGAGGCAAGCATGATTGCAGCTTTGTTCACAGCTGCATCAGAAAACAGCAATCAGGAGGGCAATCAGACTGGTAGTGGAGGTGTACAACACTCAAACAGACAGCCCAACCTTTCTGCAGAGGACTTAAAAATCCATCTGGAGCTAAAGAGGCTTGAGTTGGAGGCCATACGCATGGAAACAGAAGCAGCAGGGAGACAGACATCTACAGGCTGAGGAGAATGAAAAAAGTACAGTTGTGTACACAACATAAATGTAGATGTTAAGAGTGTATTCGCTGTTGCAGTCATCACATTTGGGTTATCCCTCACAGGGTAGCCCTCAGCTGGGCTGAATACCAGAGACTTAGTATTTCTGCTTTGGTTGCTGTCCCTTGAGGACTGACATCAGGTTGTCAGTAGTATAAAGTAAGGCAGCCAACGCCATTACATCAGTTTTTCTTACCCTAACCTGTCAGGAGCCCCCAAAGTCGGAGGCCAGGTTCTGGTGGAAGAACCCCACCAGTGGAAAATAAATACCAATATGTCCCTTGTAAGAAAGGAGAACAACAAGGAAGAATGGTTACAAAAGGAGAAAGAGAAACAAGGGGGATGGAAGGAGGGAAACCAGGACTCCAACAGTGAATACACTCAAACATCTACATTTATGGTAAGTGTACACAACTGTTGTTCTTTGTTTTTCACGGTTGCAGTCATCACATTTGGGTAGATTCCCAAAACTGAGGAAATGGGTGGAGGCGGTCAAGGAAGCTAGGGGCTGGCTAGGATGCACTGTAAGACTGCAGAGGCAAACCCTGCCCTGGATTTGGAGAAGAGATGTAGGTGGTAATGCTTGGTAAAAGTGTGAACAGATATCCAGGTGGCAGCCTCCAGGATGTCCCTGGTGGGGACTACTCTGAGGAAAGCTGCAGAGGTGCAGGTTGCTCTGGTGGAGTGTGTCCTGAACCCCTTGGAGGGAGGCTTACCATGTTGTTTGTAGCAGAAATCGATGCAGTGTGCTATCCATTTGGAAATGGTTTGCTTGGAGATGGCTTTGCCTTCTGCCCCTGTAACAAAGCTAACCAGCAAATGATCAGACTTTCTGTAGGATACCGTCCTGTCCAGATAGTATCTCAGCTGTCTGTGCACATCTAGAGAGTGAAGAATCCTTTCCCCCGTGTTCTGAGGATTAGGAAAGAAGGTGGGCAAATGAATGGCTTGGTTGAGAGCCACACTGGACACCACCTTGGGCATACAGGATGGGTTAGTTCTGAGGAATACCCAGTCTGCATAGAAGATGATGAAGAGTTCCACAGCCATGAGTGCTTGCAGCTCAGAGATTCTTCTGGATGAAGTGATGGCCAAAAGGAATGCTGTCTTCCAGGAGAGAAACTTTAGCTCTGCAGAAGCAGCTGGTTAGAAAGGAGGCAGGGTGCGCTTTTCCAAGACAAAGTTAAGGTCCCAAGCTGGTGTTGGCACCCTTCTGGGGGGCTTCAAACTGTTAGCCCCTCTGAGGAACTGTTTGATCAAATGGTGTGAAAAAGGGGCTGCTCAGTGGGAAAATGAGCAGAAAGAGCAGAGGCATGAATTTTAATAGAGGAGAAAGAAAGACCACTGTGTAGTAGGTCAGCTAAGTAATTCAAGATGAGAGGGATGGAGAACTGTGCTGTATTGGCCCCTTTAGCCTAGATCCAAGTGCAGAACCTTTTCCATTTATCTGCATAAGACTTTCTGGTGCTAGGGCATCTGGCCTCACGGATACCATCCAGAAACTGTTTACTGAGTATGGCAGATTGGTTCGGGGTTAGGGAATAAGCCAAGCTGCCAAATTGAGTGTCTGCGATTGGGGATGCATGAATTCCCCTTCCCTCTGAGTTAGGAGGTTTGGAATCTAAGGAAGATGCCATGGAGGCAGCAGGGACAGGCTGCGCAGCAAAGGGTACCAGTGTTGTCGGGGCAAATCTGGAGCTATAAGAATGGTCCTTGGTGTTTTCTACCTTATTTTGAGCAGTACCCTGGGGATGAGACGTAGGGGAGAAAAGGCACAGACTGAGAGGTTGACCCAGGGGAAGGACAGAGCATCCACTTTCCAAGCCATGCAGTGATGTTCCCTGGTGCAGAATTTGCTGAGCTGATGGTTGGTGTGGGAGGCAAAGAGGTCGACCTTCTGGGTTCATCATTTCTGAGTTGTTAGGGTGAAGATACTTCTGTTGAGCTGTCACTTGTGTGGGTCCAGAAGGTTTCTGCTTAACTGGTCTGCCAGAGAGTTGAGAGAGCCTGGTAGGTATTGTGCTAACAGGTGTAGTTGCATGGAAGAGGCTGTGAGCCAAAGGGTCATGGCCAGCCTGCATAGAGGGTAGGAGTGAGTTTCTCCCTGCTTGTTGATGTACCACATCACAGTGGTGTTACCTGTTTTGATCAGGAGAACCCCTGGAGAGACGGGGGTTGAAAGCTATCAAGGCATGCTGCAGAGCCATCATCTCTTTTTGATTGATGTGCAGGGGGATTTGCTGTGGGCTCCATTGGCTCTGCATGCACCTGTTGTCCAGGTGTGCACACCAAGCGTAGTCTGATGCATCTGTGGTGAGGGTCTGGGCATCGGGGTGTGGGGAGATGGGCAGTCCCCTATAGTGGGACCATGCTGTTGTCCACCAAAGAAATTCCTTTCTGAGGCAAGGAATTATAGGTAGAAGAGTTTCCAGGTCTTGAGAGTGTTGACACCAAAGGCTCTTTCGGTACCACTGAAGTTTCGTCATATGCAGTCTGGCATATAGAATGAGCAGTATGCAAGATGCCATGAACCCTAGGGCTTGCAGGATTTTCCTTGCAGAATGCTGGGGCCCTGGTGGCCAGTTGAGAGAAGTAGGCTGTCAGGGAATTTTGTTTCTCTGTTGTAAGGTATGCCATATGGGATGCTATGTGTCTGGACTTGTTCCCAGGAAGATTTATCCTTTGGGTGGGCACCTGTTTTGACTTTTTTTTTTTTTTGTTGATTGTGTACCCTAGGGAGGTTAGTAGGGTCTTTACAAAGGGCAGGTGCTTGAGCAGCTTTTCCTGGCTGTCTGCCTAAATAAGGCAGTTGTCTAAGTAGGGGTAAATTTGAATATTTCTCTGTCTGCAGAAGGCAATGGCTGGAGCCAGACATTTTGTGAAAACTCTGGGAGATAAGCCAAAGGGAAGCGCAGAGAACTGAAAATGTTGAGATCCTGCCCTGAAGCGGAGATATTTCCTGCATGATTCCCTGATAGGAATGTGGAGGTAGGCCTCTTTTAGATCTAAGGTGGCTAGCCAAGCGTCCTTGGAGAGCATGGGTACCAGCTGCTGGAGGGTGAGCATTTTGAATTTTGGGATCACCAGGAAGGTGTTTAGAATGTATAGATCGAAGATGGGGCATCAGGTGCCCTCTTCTCTGGGCACCAGGAAAAAGTCTGGAGTAGAAGCCTTGACCTATCTGTTCTGCAGGAACGTGCTCTACTGCCCTCATAGAGAGCAGGGAATGGATTTGTTTTTGAGCCTCTGCCCACTGATTTGGTGGTAGATCTGGGAACCCTTTTGGGGTTGGAAGGGTGTGGAAGGAGAATTTGTATCCCTGAGACACAATGTTCAGAACCCATTGGTCCTTGGTAATGGTGCCCCATGTGCTTGAGTGAAAGGAGAGTTTTCATCCTAGGGGTAAGTGAAGGTGGGCAGAGGGGAGGTCGGGAGGAGGTGAGTCATTGTGCTTTCTTGCCATAAGTGGGTGGCTTAGAACTCCCTGGTTTTGAAGTGGAGGTAGTCCACTGCTTAGATTTCTGCATTCCCAGGGGCTGTTGTCTAGGTGGTCTGTTTGCACGGGGCCTAGGCTGGGCCTGTTTACTTGGAGCAGGAAAAGACCACTGCTTGGAGGGGCAGTGCCTGCTGGACCTGTAAGAAATCTTTAACTGTTTGCATAAATTTTGCTGTTTCTTTCATCTTTTTTAAGACCTCTTCTGCCTTAGTGCCAAATAAGTTATCTTTGTGCAAGGGGCCATCCAACAATTTAGATTTGACATGGTCTGGCAGGAGTTGTTCCTTTAGCCATGCATGTCTTCTAATGACAGATCCAGTGACTGCTGCCCTGGAATAAGCTTCTAGGGCATCAAAACCACAGTGCAAAGTGTGTTTAGTTACTCAGGTTCATAGATTCACAGGTAGGTACTAGGCTATCTGCCCAAAGGCATTTATAAGCCTAGCCAGAATGTGTTGGCTTTCGCCATCCCCTTAGATTAGTTCCCTGTGCCTCTGTCCAGCAGAGCCACTGAAGTGATCCCCAGGGTAAATTTTCTATTTCCCATCCACTCATCAAGGTTTCTCTTGAAGAGTGTTAGTGAGGAGCTCTGCCTAATGTAGATTGGAATCTTGTTCCAAAGCATGGGAAGTCTGTGGGACAGGAATCTATCCCTCCAGCAAGTCCTATTTATTGTTGTGGTGAGGTTTAGATCCCTAGGGTGTGTGGCTCGAGGGGATATGGTTTCCTTTAGGTGGAGCATGTCCATCAATTCTGGGTTGGACATGGCCTTGTATGACAGGCAGAGATCACCTCTGAGTAGGTGGTACTCAACTGAGTACAGCTGGAGTTTCTTCAGTCAAGCTGCATAGGGCATCTGTTTGAGGCCAGTGATCTTCTTGGTGAGGTACTTCTGTGGTCTTTCCAGCTGTTACAGGTGTCTTGTAAGGTACATCCCAAATGGGGCGTTGTACTCTATGATGGGTCTGATGAGTGATGAGTAGAGGGGCACAATTACCTCTTTTGATCTGGATGCAAACCATTTTGTGTTTAGGTGGGCCACATAGAAGGATTTTCTAACCACTATGGCAATGTGATTATCAAAGGAGAGATTACTATCTACTTGGGTCCCCAGATCCCTTATTAAGTCTTCCGTATTTAGGGGACTACCACCTATGTGGTAGTTTGGGGGTACTTTGTTTTTTCAAAAGGGGTTGACTATGAACTTCTTGTATTTAGCTTGAGGCCATGATTTTGACACCAGGTATCTTCTCAATGAGACCCTTTTGGAGGATGTCTGTGTCAGTCGGATAGTCAATTAAAGCCCCTAGTTTGCAGTTGTCTGCAAACTTGGTCAGCCATAGTCCTCCTGTGCTTGCCTGTACCTCTGAGAAGTATATGCCAAACAGGAGGGGTCCTAGGACTGAGCCCTGGGGAATGCCACTTGTAACCGGTTTAGAGTTGGACCTAGATCCCACAACTCTCACCATGTGGGTTCTGTCCGTTAGCCAGTTGGCAACCCATCTTGTGACATACGGGTTTATGTTCAGGCTGGTGAGCTTGTCTATAATACCAGAATGGGGAATGGTGTCAAAGGCCTTTGCAAGGTTTAAGGTAGGCTGTGTGTACCACCTTTCCCTCATCTATAGCCTTGGTAACTGTCTCAAAGAAGTCCACCAGGTTTAGGAGGCATGATCTGCCCTTAAAGCCGAACTGGGTAGGGTCCAGTGTTTGGAGGTTCCCAATGTCTCTGTTAATGAGTTCCATGATGATGCGTTCGATTGCCTTGCAGACCAAGCTAGTCAGACTTATAGGGTGATAGTTCCCGGCGTCTGTTGTGGCTCCACCTTTGTGGAGCGGAATAACCGTTGCTGTGCGCCACTCTGTGGGTACGTAGCCTGTGGAGAGGCTGAGTTTGAACAGTGTGTTTAGGTGAGGGGTTAGTTCGTCTTTGAGCTCATGTAGGACGCAGCCTGGGACACTGTCCGGTCCCACTGATGCTGTGTTTTTGGCTTTGGAGAGGGCTGTTTTAACCTGAGTGTCTGTGATTTCAGGGGATCTACATTCTTCTGGTATTGTTATGGGCCCTTTTGGGGTGAGAGGGGGGTGAAGTTCACACTGAACCTGTCTGCCAGGATGTTGGCGATATCAGTGAGTTCAGTGTATTTTGTGCCATTCTGCACTAACTTCGAGCAGATCTGAGCATTGCCACTTAGATCCTTGACATAGCTAAAGAATGCCTCGTGGTTATCTTTGGAGACCTTGGCAATTTTTCTTTCGAAGCTAGCCTTGGAGGATTTTATAAGGGATCGTAGTTTCTTGCTGATACTGATCAGGGATGTCTTCCCTTCTTGGGATATTAATCTTTTCTGTACTAGTTTCCTCTTTCTGTTGTATAGCTTGTTTATGGCAGGGGTCCAGCAGACTGGTTTCCTTTTCTTGGAGGAGTGAGTCTTGGTTTTGCTTGGGATAGCACAATACATGCATTCTTGTAGGTGCCCGTAGAATGCATTAGTAAAGGATTTTGCAGCTTGGACAGCGTTATCCTTTAGCATGGGGGCTTTGAAACTTTCCATCTTGGTCTTAAGTAACGTGAAGTTTGCTTTTGAAATGTTTTTTCACGGTGGTTTCCTTGACCGGGGGTGGGGGCAGAATGTGGATATCCAGAGTGATTTGTTTATCGTCAGATCTAACCAGCGAGGGTTGTCCTCTGGTGTGGAACACCGGTCGCACATGTTGGTGATGACCAGGTCCAATAAGTTGTCACCTCTGGTGGGAGTGTTGACCAGTTGATCCAGGGCATTTGAGTTTATAAATTCTAGGAAATGTTGGGCAAGGGAGTTAGTACTGGATTAGTTCTCCCAGTTAATGTTTGGGTAATTGAACTCACCCAATATTAGGGTGTTTGGTAGAACCTTTATTTATTTATTTGCATTTGTTAACCGGGTTGGGTCCAGCCGGGTAAGAATTACCCTTTTTCGGTGGAGACCCGAGGGGAAAAGCCCCAAACAGACATACAAATACATACGAATAGAGACAAATTTACAATATTACAGAGGAAAACAATATTATGGGTACAATGGATAAGAAAAACAAACAATGAAAGTTTGAGAATATGAGTAAGGTAGGCCAGAGGCATGCATGCAAAAGATTTATGAAAAGGTGTTCTGAGCAAGATCTCTGAATTAAGTTAAAGTAGGCAAAGAAATGATGATTTAGGTGTGGAGTTAGTAGTGTGGGAGTTTTAGGTAGGAGCATGTGAAGGGCATTCCCATTTGGAGGAGAGATGGGAGAGAAGCATGGATTTGAAATTGTTGTGGTGAGGTATATTACGTAGTGGTGTGGGGAGATTGTTCCATAGTTTGGCTATAGTGTGGGATAGTAGTAGTTTACCAGTTGGGTGGATGGGTTTGTGTACATGCAGGAGGTTTTGGCCTGTGGATCTCAGGGTACGGGTAGGTGTGTAGGGTGTTAGAGATTTAGCAAGAGAGGGGCATTCTGCTGGTTTAAAGATGAGTTTGTGGGCTGCTGTAAGTTGTAGGTACTTTAGGTGATTGTGGAGTTCTAGCCAGTTTAGGATGTGTAGGGAGTGACAGTGATGGGAAGAGTTCTTAAAATTGGTTGCAAATTTGCAGATTTTGTTGTAACAGGCCTCAAGTTTAGCATGGAGTCCGAGTTGTAGGTTGGAGAATAGGGGAGCACCGTACAAGAGAGAGGGGAGAAGGAAGGTAGATGCAAGGGTATGACGGGAAGATGGAGTAAGGTAGTAGTTGTGTCTGTAGAGGAGGCCGATTTTCTGGTGGGTTTTTTTTGATTGCTGAGAGGATGTGGGAGTCGAATTTTAGGTTTTCATCGATGGTAATGCCAAGCAGTTTGGTACTAGGAATGATTTCAAGAGGGATGTTATTGTGGCTTTTGATGGAAAATTGGACTTTGTGGAACTGGAAAGTTTTAGTGGGAGTAAATATCATTAGCTTTATTTTGTTGGCATTTAGGGCCTAGTGATGCGACTGCATCCATGATTCAATTTTGGAGAAGGCTGTTTGGGTATTAAGTAGAAGTTTGGAGGGGCAGGAGGCTGAGCAGATGATAGTGGAGTCATCTGCGTATTGGATGACTGAGGCTTCAGGGATGGATAGGTGAAAGTTGTTAATGAATAAGTTGAAGAGCAGAGGGCCAAGTACTGATCCTTGGGGAACTCCTGTGGGTGTAGGTAAGAAAGGGGAGGTTGACTCTTTCCATTGTACAGCTTGCTGGCGCGTGGAAAGGTAGCTGGAGAACCAGTCTAGGGTTGAGGGAGATAGATGCAAGTGTGAGAGCTGGGACAGGAGGAGGGAATGGGAAATAGTGTTGAATGCCTTTGAGAGGTCAAGAAAAAGAGAAGATACGTATTTGCCGCTCTCACGTGCTAGGTTGACTGTTTCAAGGAAGGAAATGAGGGCTGTCATGGTGCTGTGGCCTGGGCGGAAGCCGTGCTGGGTGGGAGAGAGGAGTTTGTGCTGGATTTATGTTTCCCAGTGTTTCCAGAAACACGGAATGGGGGTCGTGGGACAAGGTCGGTGATCTGTAGCAAGCTACAATTTGAACTGCAATTTTGCCCATTGTTAGTTGCACATGGACGATCTCTGAAGCATCGTGCTGTGCTACTAACTTAGAGGTGTGGGTATCCTTGATGAATATGGATACGCCTCCGCCTTTTGTATTTTGGTCCTGGTTCTTTGGCCGAAATGTATGGTATGAGTTGTAGCCTGGTATTGCTGGGGTGCTCTCTGGAGCCTTAAACCAGGTTTCTGTTACTACACATATATCGATTTTCTCTATACTGAGGAGTGCCTCGAGTGCATGCATTTTGAGGTTTAGACTTCTGGCATTGAGTAGCATTACTTTTGTTATTTGTGCTATTTATGGCGGTGGGTTTGTCTTTTGAGCCTTGTCTAAAAAGGCACTATGGGGGTGGTAAGAGCCTTGGCCAGTACTCGAAAGCCTAAGGGTGACAGGTGCAAGCTGTCTCCAGCGAAGCAGCGTGGCTTGTCGAGCATGTCATCTCAGGCAGACAGACACTGGATCCCCTTTGAATGACACCAGAAACTTAGACAATTGTTGAAATCGATATTTTTTTCTTTATATCGTGGTATCATTCTTGGTGAGGGCAGGATGCTACTCAGCGTCAGGGTCATACCGGCCTGGATTACGTGATCAGATAGCTCTTCCATGTCTCTTTTCATGTAGTCCAGGGAGGTATGGCTCAGGTCATTCACACCAACATGGACAATGACAGAGTCGTATTTGTACTTGTTCTGGAGTGACCCGAGTGCTTATGTTATGTGGCGGATCCTGGCACCAGACAGGCAGCTAACAGTAACCTTCTCCTTGTTCAGCCTAGTGAGTGGGATGTCAGTGTGCCTGACTATAGAGTCACCTATTACTAGTGTGTTGGGTATGTTATTTTGCCTTAAGGGCTGTGATTGCGTGGCACACTGGTTTTGTGAAGTATGTGTTTCATGGTTTGTGTTGGGGGGTGGTGGTTGCTTGGATGTCTGCTTTGGAGGTCTCTGTTGCTTTTGCAGATTTTCATTTAGAGCCTTTGAGTATGTTTTCCTGTATTTATGTGTGTTTTTTGCCGGTGCTGGTTTAATGGGTGTATGTGAGACTGGTGGTGTGATGCAAATATTTCCCTTCTCCTCTTGACTGCCTGATCCAGTCTTGGGTTGAGAGAGCTTAGCCTCCAGTTTGGCTGTATAATTGCATCTCACGCATGTATTAGTGTTTGTTGGTAGGAGGAGAGGGTTGTGTGTGTACATGAGGCAGTTGTAACATTGCCTCAAAATGCCCAGATTCACCAGTTGGAATGGAGGACACACCTGAAACTGCCCTTTAGATCTGCCTGGATAGGTACAGTGAACTGTTTTTCCTGACTGGCTGGTAAGGTTGAATAGAGAGCCTTGTCCTTCTGTACAGTATAGGGGGTCTAATGTTAGGGTTTATAAGTGCCTGCTATGAGTTTTGAGCAAGTGCCAGGCTGAGAAATGAATGGTTTGAGTGCTTAAGTTGAAAGTTTGTCTAGTTACAAGAGAAAAATTGAAAAGGAGACTTTGTGGAGCCAGGAATAGTTATACCCTAGCTAACCAGCGCTGCCCGCCACGCAAAACCGGTTTGAGTGCTTAAGTTGAAAGTTTGTCTAGTTCCAAGAGAAAAACTGAAGAGGAAACTTTGTGGAGCAAGGAATGGTTATACCCTAGCTAACTGGCACTGTTCGGCACGCAAAACCGGGCAAATACATTTTTTACAGCAGAGAAATGAAAGAGATAGAAATTAGCCCAAAATGGCCAATAAACTACTAATTTCTGGGCTGATACCACTCCTCCAGGGACAGATAGGCTGCCCAAAGCTCCCCTCTCTCACAGGTGAACAGAGAAAATTCCTTCTATCCAAGTAAGATATGAGCAAACACAGCGACTTGTAACACAGCCCTGAATTCAGCACTAACCTGAAAACTGGACTATACTAGATTAGAAAGGCAGGAAAGTATATATATATATATATATATATATATATATATATATATATATATATTTTTTTTTTTTTTCAGAAAATAAAGCAGATACAATAAAAAAAACACTTTAAATGCACAGAAAAGGATACTTATTGTTATACATCTCAGATCAGAGCTGTAGTCAATGCCCCTAGTAATAAAGAAGGAAGAAACACAAATACAGTAAAAGCAGATGAATAAAGTGCAATTTTTTATATATTTAAAACAACAGAAAATGAACAAACTGATTTAAACAAGTTACCCAATTAACCATAAAAAAGCTCAAAACTGAGCCCTGTTCCAGCGGTCTTCAATCAGACAAGTTCTAACTGCACACTCCTGCCACTAGGGTGCAGGGGAACCTTCTCCAAAAAAAGATGGTCTGGATCAGTGCTCAAGTTATACAAACAAAGCTAGATTCACCAGGCCTGGATCCGGTCTATGCTACAGCAACAAGGTGCACCAATTTCAGAAAGAAAATGTTCAAATAAGCAGGCACAATAAGCCTGTGACCAGAAATTCCCAGCTCAGAAGGGCAGAATCCAGCTTCTCCTTCCACAAGAGTGCAGACCACAAACCTTCTTAATGGACAATAACTGGCCTGAAGCCCAAGTGCTTAAACCAGAACTACACACTTTTAGAATAGCAGACACTGAGCCTTCAAATCAGCAATTCCCAGCTTAGAAGGAGACTTGCAGAATGCATTAAGTCTTGTAAATCTTTAGATTCTGCCCAAGTAGTAAAGAACACATTTTTTGTTTAAGGAGTCTGAAGGTATGTTGCTGATATTTAAGCATATGGAACTGACAATTTAGTGCCCTGATAGCAAGAGTAGCTGAGGTGTATACTTTTTTACCCCCTCCGTCCAGTGCTTGAGAATCCCTGTCTGGGGGGGTGGGATTCTTAGCAAAGGTTGCTTTAATCCCTTTTGGCCCTTGAAAAATGACCTCAGGGTCAGCTGTTGGATTTTTAAAAAGATATTTGTGAGAGTCAGGGACTCTGTAGTACCCCGTCTGGTTTTCTGGGAGCAGGAGGTAGGGCATCAAGAGTCAAGCTGGATTCAAGGAAAACATCATCCACCACAACCAGGACTGGGGAGATGGCCAATGGTTTGTGTTGTGGAAGATCTAGGAATTCCCCGAGTCTCTTTTTAGACTGAGGGTAGTCCTGACTCTCCCATTGGAAATGCTCCCTTAAAGTATGCAGGGTTTCTCCAAAGGAAAAATCCTCTGGGGGAGAGATTGAAGGAATGGATTCCTCTGCATCAGAATCTTCATAAGTGGAGAGAGGTTGCATGTCTTCAAAGTCAGATGCATCAGATTCACCTGACTCTTGTTCAGACAAAACTACTGGGGACAGATCAGTTTTCCTTTTAGAGGGAGTAGCTTGGCTTCCCCTGATCAGCATGATAAGGTCTTCCGCTATTTTAAGCATTTGAGACTGAGGCAAGGTAGCAGGCGCCTGAGAGTGGGCAGTCGGTTTCTTGGGTGTGGCTCGAACCCTTGGCCTTAGGAACTCGGTTGTTTTCGAAAGTGAAGACGTCGGTTTGTGTCGAGATTCGGCAGTACGAAGGACTTCCTCGGAAGCCGGTGCCTGCTCAGCGGCTCCAGACCCATCCAAGGTAGAGACGACCGCAGGATCCTTAGACAAAGAAGAGTTTTGAGGCATACCAGACTCCGAAAGGGTCTCAGTAGTGGCCTGCGAATCAACAGAAGGGGGTGCGAAACCACTTCACTGAGTACTGGAGGACTGATGACTAGCTTAACGGAAGCGTCATCAGTAGGTTTGGACCTGTGCGGTCTGTCTTTATCTTTACGTTTTTTCGGAAGATCTGCTGTTGGATGGCTTACTGAAGCCATATCGCAATTCGGGGACTGTAAATGAAAATATCTGGCTACAATAAGGGCCTGACAACGGATAGTTCTGACGTTTCAACAAAGCACAGAAGCGACAACGGGGGGCATCGTGGTCTAGGCCTAGACAAGTGACGCAGTAAGAGTGAAAGTCTCGGTGTGGTATTTGCTTTCCACAGGTGAGACAATTATTAACTTTTTCTGACATCGGTTAGTGCAAGAAAAAAGGATCCCCAACAGGGTACTTGGCTTTATAAAACTTCAACTTCAATTCAGAAATGAAAACTCAGGTAGCGGACGACCGGCACTTGTGCGAACTGCTTCTGCTTCGGACTCCATGGCAAGAAAGACTGATGTAATGGCGTCGGCTGCCTTACTTTATACTACTGACGACTTGACGTCAGTCCTCAAGCGACAGCAACTGACGCAGAAATACTAAGTATCTGGTATTCTGGCCAGCCGAGGGCTACCCTGGCAGGGATAACTCAAATGTGATGACTGCAACAGTGAAACACGAAGAACATCTGCTACACCTGGAAGCTGAGGAGAAGGAAAAACAGAGGCAGCATGAAAAGGAGATGCTGACTCTTAGTGTCATGGAGGTAATGGGGAAGGGAGTATCTGGACCCCAGAAAACAAAAGGTCAGTAAATTTCTTCCGCAGTTTGCAGAGGGGGATAACCTTGATAGTTTCATTCATATGTTTGAGAGGGTATGTAAACAGTATGATGTTGACCAAAGGCTCTTGGTACGGTTCCTGACCCTCTTACTCCATGGTAACGTGGTAACTATTTTGTCCAAAATGTCTGATGTTGGCAGTTGTAATTATACTGTTAAGAACTGTTTGTTAGAATTTTTTAAGCTAATACCTGAAACTTGTAGGAAAAGGTTTTGTGAACATAGACGCAAGGCAGATGAAAGTATGCGAGAATATGTTGCTGAACTGAGCACTTATTTTAATAGGTGGGTGAGTGGCTATCAGGTCACCACTTTTGAAGGGCTGGCAGACCTTTTGGTGAGGGAAAAAGCCCTTAGCACTTTGCCTGAGGACATGAGGATCTGGTTAGCTGATAGACGATGTGTGACTTCAGATGAGTTGGGGAAGAAGGGAGACCTATACCTAGCAAGCAGGGCATCCCTGCACAGGAAAGAGACCCCTAGTACTGCTAATGGGTCTAAAGGAACCCATGGCGGGCAGCCCAGACTGCCCCAACAGAATCTGCATATTTACACATCCATAATTTGTTCAACATTTACATCATTCACATATTTATGCATCCGTAATTGGTTATCTTTTGGAAAACTAGCCATAAAAATCCCAAATAAAACTGGACACAAAATTGAGCCCTGAGGGACATCTCCCTCTCATCTTTACCCTACAGCTCTTCCCTGTTAACCAATTAATACCCCCCCCCCTCTGATTACATACCCACTAATTTTGCTTTCTTTCAGTAAGGAAAAACATGATTGTAGAATGTGGCATGCTAAGAAAGGCCTTTTACACATCCAAGTATATATTATCAACTGCTACCCCTCTACCAACAATTTCCATAAGTGCCCATAAAATGAAAGGAAATTAATGCCACAAGGCATTCCAGCTACAAAAATATGCTGGGTAATATCAAGTCTCCCATCCAAAGTATTAATATATTTGGAAATTACCTACTCTTAACATTTATGTGAAGACTAGTGAGACTAATTTTCAACCATACAGTGGTCACTGTCCTTAAACACTGGGGCAATATGTGCCAATTTCCAAACTGCGGGCACATATCCTGTTTCAAGTGACCATGAGAAAAGAAACTCAGGCAAGGGGAAATTTCTTTGACAACAGCTGACAAAAAAATTCCACTTGTACATCAGGACCTGCAACTGAAGTAGATCTAACCATCTTCAACAGGTCATCTGAACCCAACAAAAAAATGAGGACAATCGCTGGAAACTTCAACTAAAGAAGTTTCTATAACATAATTTCTGTTAGGGCCTACAAAATAATTAAAAAAAAAAAAAAAACATTAAGCAAAGAACTATTACCAGTTACTTAACACCCAACGGTAATAGCTACACCCGAATGCAGATTCTATTTGTATTGATTCAAAAGCCCATAAAACTCTTTTTTTCAGTATCACATTACTTGTCAACCTGTTTTCATAATTACTCCTTATCCTCACCAGTTTCCTTAATTTATTCCTCAATAACCTAAATGTATTTAGGTATATACTCTCTGGCATTTCTTTAAACTTTTCCGTAAATTTAAAACTCTTCTATATAATTTCTCCAAAGTAGTATTCCATCAAGGAGATTTACATCCATTAGCTTTGCTAGTGACCAGTGTCACAAAACTGTCAATTAACATATTAAAAAACATAACCTAGCCTTTGTTAATGCTGACTAAACGAATTGCATCCCTCCAGTTCCAATCCGATAACTCCCTCCATTTCTTGTCATATTCTGCTTTATAAAAAGCAAACCTAAAACCCTTTCCATTCACAGTTTTAATAGACCTATAAGACTCATATGTCCAGGACATACTAAAATGATCTGAACCTGTAAGTTCTTTCCAAACTTAGCAATTATCTAGTAATTCCTGTTTTAAAACCCAAACAGTGTCCAAATTATTAACAGTTCTAGTAACAGTCACAGTCTGAAAATAACCCATTCCTGTACTTGTATTAGCCAACTCACTAATCATTCCTTTATTTATATTCAATCTGTTCCAATTAACACCAGGGGCATTTAACTCTCTTGCAACAACATCTCACCCTTCCTCAAAAAGTGATGTTAGTGATTTACAAAAGCCAATCAATTCTCTATTAGTTTGATGTGGTGGCCTATAAAAAGCATTGTTTTACAAAATTTTATACCACTACCCTGCTTAACTGCAATCATCTCAAAATCACCATCCTTAGTGTGTAACCTTGACACCAGACTACTTTGAACATAAATAGGAACATGCTTTCCTCTATCCACCTCCCTTACCTTATGATACACTTTAAATCCAGATAAACTCAGTATTTTCCAAAAATCATGTCTCAGTTACCATGACTATTTCATAATCACTATCCAACATCCTTGTCTCTAAAAAAAGAGAACGTGCTGTTACGTTACATAAAAGAAATCTTAATCTAAAGTCCCTACCAGAACTTAAGGGTGGATTTGAGCAGAGTGAACTAAAAACATCTCTTTATTCTCAATAACTTATTTTACAGTAATTGGCTTCCATAACTAAAATGCCAGTTATCATAAACAAAAAAGTTCTTAGCCATATACAGATCTTCCAAACATACACATTCACTTCTTTGCTGGCAACAATCTTCGTGTAGTATTTGTTAGAACCCTAGCCACCTTAATCAAGAACCAACACAAACCTATCACCTGTTCAATATAACTGGAATATGACACTGTTACAACTACCACCAAATCATATTTTTCCCAACCTTATAAATCCTTTTTAAGGCAGCCAAAATATCATACATCCTACCCCTCCCAAGCAGGAAACTGTAATATGGTCCTTATTTTTAGCTGGCAGGAGAGTCTTAATACTTCTTAATATAGAATCCTCAATCATCAAAGCTGGTCTATTAGTCTCAAAAATGACTTTCCAAAACTTGGTCCTCAACAATTCCCGTAGATAATATACTACCACCACTCAAAACTCTACTTTGCTTCTTCCTCCAACAACCCTACTTCACTAATATCATAATCAACTCTGTTTTCTGGCCTCTAGAACCACATTTGGGAGACAATGAACTGGGAAGAACCTCATCTGCATCAATAACAACGGTATCAGGAAATGAAATCAAATCCAGACACCCCCATTACCATTTGAGTAAGTCTGTATGTGTATCCCCATTTTTCTTCCTTTATTTCCTGCAATCTGTTATATTCATTTTTCTCTATTTTTTTCCATTTTCTTGTACATTTTTGGCTGCTATCATAAGAAACATATGTAGCACTTTACTGTGCCCTGACAATTTGGCAACTTGGTCCCAGTTCAGACAAAAAGCCTCTTTTACACGCTCTTCTCTCCTTCCACCTTTTGTACTATATCTTTCAATTCTTGTCTACATACCTTCAGACCTTCATACTCCCCAAATACTCTCCAATTTCAACTTTTCCCATTTCCGCATCTCTAGCAGGTTGTATCCTGCACAGAATACATCCTACTTAATCTACCTGGAGTATAAAATGATTAGTGGAGATGTTTCCATGCAAATATGCAACATTTTCTTGACAATGACGCTTGTGTTGGTGCTACGCAGATCTCCTACCACTGCTCATCTGATGGTCACCTGTTTAACAGACTGTTTCACCCTTATCATAGCTTTTCAGCTTGTCCTGCTCTTGTACCTGCTAGGGCTCTGTAACCCCCTCACCAAGAGTTTCTTATTTATGGAATTTTCTGTTCTGCTCTGTATTAATTGTGGCCTCTTGTCTGCTAACCTTTTGATCACTAGTTCCCACTTTTACTGTAAACTTAGACCCCTATATAATAATTCATCTTTTCTCTGCAGTTCAAACTTCACCCTTGTTTCTTTCTGGTCTTTTACTGTATCGCCCTTTTCCATTTGTTCCACAAATCTTGGTTCTATTTTCCTCTCTCTCTCCAGCTCCATACTGCAGCTTCCTTTTCCTGCTATTTTGCTTTTTGATCCCAACTCCTGTCAGCGTTACTTGTGTAACTTCTGCTTTTAGCTACTACTTGTATTCTTTCATAAGCATAGCTCTGCAGTACCCTGGTGCTGTCCTTTCTTATTGCCAGTTTCTAAACTTCTAAGCTTATTTTATCCTCTTCCAATCCAGATTGCCCAACTGCCATCTCTTTCCAGTTTGAAGAGTAGTTTTATTTTTGCATAAGGTATCCTACTCTCTTGATATATTTGATTGGATGTTAGTAGTCTGACAGCTGATGCAGAGATTAAGGTTATGAGCTGAAGCTCCTGTTGTACAAGGTTTGATTCTATCAATCTTCATTTGCGTCCTATGTGACATTGAGAAAGTCATTTAACCAGTCACTGCTCCTGGGTAGCCCCTGAAAAGGGACTGTGTCTCCAGTCGGGCAACTTGTTTATCAAACAGGGTCATCATCATCATCATCATCTGTGTGGCCTTACAGTGTCTCTTTTGAGTTCTGAAGCCCCAGTTGCCCAGGTTCTATTGGGAGCATCATCCTTTCCTGTCTTATGGGAAAGAGCAGTGGAAGCTAGGTTAAGAAGGGAGGTGATGATTAGTGATCAGCAGTATGGTTTCATGCCAGGAAAGAGCACTGCAGATGCGATGTTTGCTTTGAGAGTGTTGATGGAGAAGTACAGAGAAGGTCAGAAGGAGTTGCATTGTGTCTGTGGATTTAGAGAAAGCATATGACAGGGTGCCTAGAGAGGAGTTGTGGTATTGTATGAGGAAGTCGGGAGTGTCAGAGAAGCATGTAAGAGTGGTACAGGATATGTACGAGGGTAGTATGACAGCGGTGAGGTCTGTGGTGGGAGTGACGGATGCGTTTAAGGTGGAGGTGGGATTACAACAAGGATCATCTCTGAGTCCTTTCTTATTTGCAAAGGTGATGGACAGGTTGACAGACAAGATCAGACAGGAGTCCCCGTGGACTATGATGTTTGCAGATGACATTGTGATCTGTAGTGAGTGTAGGGAACAGGGGGAGGAGACCCCGGAGAGGTGGAGATATGCTCTAGAGAGAAGAGGAATGAAGGTCAGCAGGATTAAGACAGAATATATGTGTGTGAATGAGAGGGAGGATAGAGGAATGGTGAGGATGCAGGGTGTAGAGGTGGCGAAGGTGGATGAGTTTAACTATGTGGGATCAACAGTTCAGAGTAATGGTGAGTGTGGAAGAGAGGTGAGGAAGAGAGTACAGGCAGGATGGAGTGTGTGGAGAAGAGTGTCAGGAGTGATTTGTGACAGACGAGTGCCAGTAAGAGTGAAAGGGAAGGTCTACAACAGGGTAGTGAGACCAGCTATGTTATATGGGTTGGAGACAGTGGCATTGACAAAAAGGCAGGAGTCAGAGCTTGACGTGGCAGAGTTGAAGATATTAAGATTTGCACTGGGTGTGACGAGGATGGACAGGGTTAGGAATAAGTATATTACAGGGTCAGCCCAGGTTGGAAGGTGTGGAGACAGAGCCAGAGAGGCAAGATTACGTTGGTTTGGACATGTGCTGAGGAGGGATGCAGAGTATATTGGGGAAAAAGATGCTAAGGATGAAGCTGCCAGGTAACAGGAAAAGAGGGAGGCCTAAGATAAGGTTTATGGATGTGGTGAGAGAGGACATGTAGGTGGTTGGTGTGACAGAGCAAGATGCAGAGGACAGGAAGAAATGGAAACAGTTGATCTGCTGTGGCGACCCCTAACAGGAGCAGCTGAAAGAAGAAGAAGATCCTTTCCTGTCTTACCCAGGGTCGACTGCCTTCCCCAAAAAAAAGTTCTTCAGCTCTTTCTTTATACTATCCCAAACCCTTCTTTCTAGTACCATTACGTACGTTTGCCCTACATGTATGACTTAACCACTTGGACTTTGCTTCTACTGCCCTATTTTGGTGAATATCTTGTTCATTGTTTCCTCTCACATCATCTTCTCTGCCTTCTTTAATTCTGCTTCTTAACATAGCTATATATATCTCATATTTTGAAGGCCCCAAAGGTACAAATATTCCTGCACTAGTTGCTACTTTTCACTATAATTCTGGACTATGGATTGTGTTTTATTCTCATGGATTTTATATCCCACTATCTTCCTGTATCTTGTCAATATTTCAACCAATTCTGGAACATCTTTTTCTGGAAATGACACACACAAAATGCCATCACCTGTGAACAAAGTCATCTTGAGATAAGATGTGTACCATTCATATCCTTTTGTCAACTTTCTTATCGTACACGCTAAGGGTTCTATATGAATAGCAAACGGTTTACTATCATTTGTGCGAACAACATTCTGTCGGCATGTACGCTGCCAAAAATCAGAATGTCGTGCACAAAATGAAGTGTATGGTATAGTCGAAGACACTTATGCGAATGCAGTAGTGCATTTGCATAAGTGTGTTCGACTATATGTACGGAAATCGCGGTACAGTGGGGAGTGGAAATTCATCCATATGCCCACTGTAGTGTGATCATGGAGTTGGAATATATTAGTAGTAGGGGGTGTGGGGGGCACAGCCCCCCTGCAAAACATTTGCCGTATAGGAGTTTGATTTACATCAGCTCCTATACAGCTATAACGTGCTTTCGGTGACAATGTCGACTCAAATGTGTTGATCATTTGGGTCGACATTGCGTAGGAGTGGAGGAGTTGGGCTTCTGTGTTTATTTTCGTTATTGCGAACGGCAAATGTTTTGCCATTCGCAATAATGATAGTAAACCTAGCAAACAAGGGGGGCAGCAGAAACCCTGGACAGGTCCTCCCTGCTCAACTTGAACCCTGACAGTTTTTCTTGCTACCTTTACTTACGCCTCTCCCTTAGTCCTTAACACATATCTAAAAGGCAAAAGGAAGGGGTTAACTATATGTGACCGCAAGTGTGTAAAAATAAAAATAACTGTTAAAATTGCATTAGGGTGTACATCTATGAGGCAGATGGCCTCATGGATGTATCGGACTATACAAGGAGGTAGGTCTCCCATGATGCCAATGAAAACTTCATATGTGGTTTGTGAAAGAGTGAGTGAAAGGGAGACAATAAGCAATGGGAAGAGAAAAAGGGAGCTAGAGAACTGGTCATAGGAGAGGGAAGAAAATAAGAAGATGAGAGGGGCCAGGCTGGAACAGATACAAGGGTTATCCAATAAGGAGTTAGTATTCCTAATGAGGGTACGAAGGAGGAGAGTGAAGGCATGTATAGAGGTTTAACTTTTCTGTAGACAAAGATGTTAGTGAACTGTCTGAAGTAAGGAAGGGAAAAATAAGAGGTCATATACTCCACCTAAGAGAAACCAAATGTAATGCAATATGTCACACTTCCAATGTAAAATGCCTGAATTTGGTAAGTACGCATAAAAAGTCATTTTTAATTCCCTCTTTGACAAGTTTTAGAAAAAAACTTATTTGGACCCAAGTTGTGCCTAGTTGATTATGTATTGTGATTTATGACGGATTCCTGCCTTGTGTTGACTACTTGCCAGAACAGGCTATGACACCGCATGGCCACAGTGTAGATAAAGCAAATACATAAAATGAATGGATATCCAGAGTTTAGCATCTCTCAGTAATGAATGTTCAATGCAACTGAACTGTATGCATAGTAAAAGGAACACATCTGGTGAACAAAATTAAAAAAAAATACAAGGCTGAGAAAAAATGGCTATGATGACTCTGTCACTCTCCACCTACATTCTTATATTTATTATGCACAGGATGCCTGCTTACACAATCATGTCAAACTCTAAACAGATTACTGCAAAATGATTACTGGGTTATTATGATCCTTAACTCCCTTCATTTTAATAAAGCACAAGCTTACATTTAAAGTTTTCAATATTTTCCAGTTAAATTTTTGTATACTTCCCATGATCTTACTTGAAAATGAGCAGCAACATATTCAAACAGAGCATGGAAGGTGATTTCCCCAATTGTCATTTTTTTTTTTGTTGGGGGAGGGGACTAAAAAAGACAAGAATGATAGTTAATGCACTCAAAAAGAGTTGTCTTGAAAAATGACTAAGCTGAAAAAAAATATATTCAAAGCTGCAAAACTTAAGCTGAAATTTAAATAATAATGGTTTTCAATACTTCTGCCAAAGTACGACATGAAAGATGATTTTGCAGAATGAGTGTGTGCACTCTTCTTTTAGGAATGCACAAAAAAGCATTTTACCTGAACCCGAAAATAGCACTTATAACATTCACAAAGTGCTGTTTAAAACATTTCTATAATTCCAGGTATAAGAGAAAAATAAACGTGATATGCACATTTTCTTCATCTATATTAAACAAAAAAATTGTAGCAAATTTCAAAATGTACACCCCAAATGATAAAAAGTTGTTTTGCGACCCTAGGTCATAAACAAAACTTAAAATCAATTTTAACATTTCCTGGGCAGCAGCAACTCGTTTTGAAATACTAGCATCCTAGAGATAACTGCTGCTTGAGAGATGAACTATTGTAGTAAACTTTAAGTTAACTTAAGCAACCAGCAAAAAAAAAAAAAATAAAAAAATCGAAGAAATACAGTGCAATTTTCATGTGTTGCACTTTCTGTCGTCCCCGCAGAAACATACCTTACATTTTTAGAGTTTTAAAAAGGAAGACAGGAATACATTTTTTCTCTCCTCAACCAAAGAGCAAGTCAAACCAAACAAATAGTACAGGGTACAGTATTAGTCAGGTATATTTTTAATAGCAACTCTCAAGCAACCAGAAACTAGTTATCCGGCAACTACCAATCTCCATGGGTGCCGGTTAACTGGGAGTTTACTGTACTATAGAACACAAATGAAAATGAGTGAGTGTACACGCACAGTTGGGAGTATAACACAATGACAATGATAAAGCTGCATCAAACACTTCATCATCTAAAGATGTAGGATCTAGTGTTTACATAGGTATTTTTCCTCAGGTAGACAACAAATGTTGGAGGTGTGATGGGGAAAAGGTAACTGGGAACATATTTTCTGGGAGTGTAATAAGTTGGCAGACTTTAAATATTCCCTGCAGTCTGCTCTGTTAGATATGGTGGGAGAGCAAACTGGAGTAACTAGGGAAATTATTTTTTGAGCTATGATACAAAATCGGAATTGCCTAGACATAGTAAGGTCTTGCTGAGTCTAATTATGATGGCTGCCAAAAAAGCAATTACTAGAAAATGGAAATCAAAGTCTAAACCAAACTTATTAGAAGTAATGAAGATAGAGAGATAAAACAACTGGAACTGGGACCTTTAGAAAAGGGTATGAGCAAATTACATAGGAAAAATGGGAAATGTGGGATCAATGCATGCAAAGCAGGAACAAGGTTTAACAGAAGGCAGGATTTGAATGAGCTATGTAAGGGTTGACTAACTGGATATATTAAAAGTGATGTATAACGTTTGCAGCTACAGATACGTTGGCACAGTTTGGAATGTACAATGTTTGCAACTGAGATTGTCTCTCTCTGGTTTATTTTCATTTATATTAATATAACATTGTCTATGTCATACATGATAATTTAATAATAATTAATAACAAATAACTATGAACAAACCCACTGAATACGTAAGGACTAGCTCTTCTCCTTGTATATAAGCTGCAAAGATCCAAGAATTGATACATATAGAATAAGTAACTGTTTAATGTTTACACTAAAACCTGGAAGTGTATATATATATATATATATATATATATATATATATATATATATATATATATATAGATATATATATATATATATATATAAATGAAAAGTTTTTTTTATCTCAACTGTCTCTAATTGATAATGTATAAAACATAAATGTGTACCAGTCTCACTTGTACTTGTATGTCTTGTGTTCACCTGTGTGGAGCTTTTCTCCCCGGGCCTCCGCTAAAAATGGACATATATCCACTCGGACTATCCCGGTCAACAAATGTAAAATAAATAAATAATTTTATAAAGACATTTATTTTTAAAATAAAATAGAAATCTGCAGTAAAAAAAAAAAAACACTTCATCTGAAACCTGAATGTAGAAAGAAATATCTTTATTAAGAAAAAACATATAATGGATATTGCAGAGAAAGCTTTCAAAATATACAGCTCATATAAGAATGATCTTGCTAACCAAATATCTAAGAGAAGCTGGTTGCAAATGGTGACCAAATGACCAAGGTATTGAAATGAGAGCTAAAGAGCTTATCTGATTTTCTGCACTCCAGTTCTGTTGATGTGAAACAAAAGGAATCATATGATGCTCAACTTGCATAAGGTGTGCAGTCACTCATTTTAGAAGGTAGTAAAGTAGAAAGAAGAAGAGATTAATTAAAAATAAAGTAACACAGTCTTAAAAAAATATTTGGGATGGGTAGGAAAAAAAATCACATCCTTATAGAATTTCTGTAAATTAAATTTGCAACCAAGGTAATGATCTTGCAGGGCTTAACAGCAGGAACGACGTGACAACAAATATGCAACAAAAGGCACCACAGACCACATAAGGCCAAGGGTTCAAATGCTGAATATCATGTTAAAGACTGAACAAATGCTCCAAGATAAAACTGGCTTACTGAGACTGACACGGACATCTACAAGGATGACAGCAAACATTGCAGATGTAGGAGCTGGTATCTGTGAGAAACACAGGAGGAGAAATCTGTATTAATAAAAAATAAAGATTTAATGCATACTCTGTAAATCCTGAGTCATGGATGAAAAGGGCCTAAGGACTAGTCCACCCACAAAATTAACAAATAAAATAAGAAAAATAATTAGTCTGCAAGTTAGAGCCTCCTCATAAGCTTGGAAGAATGAAAAAGGTAGTAATAACTCATGTAAGTGTAAAAGCAAACGATGAGCCAGTAAAATGACAAAACATTTATTGAAGACTTAAGGAGACAACTGGTTCAATGGATATTATCATGGGTGACAAAAATAAGTAATGAGATCCATAAGGAATCAAGGAAAGCCCACTGGAAATTAACTTATATGAGCAGCTGATGGTTACAGAATGAGAAAAATTGTCCTATGGTATGTAATATGATCGTAAGCATTCCACATATGCAGACAGTTTACCTAGTCTTTCTAATTTAAGATGGGGTAAATAACATCTCAGCAGACCATCTATAATTTATCTTGGGCCCTAAACTCACGAGAAGTCTATGGCTTACAACTTTCCATCTCTGCTGGAAATAGCATGTAATGAATAGAGAAGTCCATATGCCTCTTCAGGTGAGGAACTGGCTTTGGTACCAGTGTGTTGCAGGTCCTCAATCCTCTGCATTTGTAGGGATGTTAATAAGCCTCAGATGTCAATATTCATGAGTAAACTGAACAATTCAATACACACAACCAAAGGAGAGGGGTGGAAAATACAAGGCTTGTTGCTATAGATGAGTGAGATATTGCAACAGCCTGGCCCTAATTCTGAAAATCTCAAAGGGTGAAGTGCTACAAATCAAAAGTTCAAGGAATGCATCCCTGCTGACTTTAAATTCACTTCGACATAGTATTCTGATTCCCCACAAAGAGTCATGTCTGTAAGTGACCTGCTGCAACAGGAAGTAGTAGGCCCAAAAATAGCCAAAAAACCCCAGAGGGAATGAGAATATAATGGGGGCTCATTGAAGAGTATTTTTCTTTCACTGAAAACATGGTGCCTTAAAGTTGTAACATAATAATGTCCTGCACTGCATTTCTTCCTAACTCTGCATGTAGGTCTAACAGATACATAACTATATATCATGGTCTATCCTACCATGGTTAAACAGACAGCACCAGGTAGTACAAGTCCTATGTAGGCAGACTGCAAATCACTTTTCCAGTTTCACTTATGACATAGGCAATTATATAAAAGTAATCAAACCATATTAACAAGTTCTCATTTGCAAACATTATAATTCACATCTATTGTTTTAGATCACATCATTTAAGCAACACTACATAAATTATTCATGAGATTCATAGATTCATAGATTACTACTAGGCTAATTGCCCTCATGGACTACTTTAAGCCTAGCCAATTACCCCCTGTGAGAATCAAACCCTGCACCCTGCGTTTCTAAGGTAAGCACCTTAACCATTACACCACCCTCCCATGTAGGTCTAACAGATACATAACTATATATCATGGTCTATCTTACCATGGTTAAACAGACAGCACCATATTCAATTACCGTCTTCTCTTATACCTCATTCTTACTCCAAAACATTTTTTTCATGTATTGTTTCCACAATTTTCATTTTTTCTACGTAATTTACTCCAACCCATTTCTAAAGATCCCACTTCCTGTTCTTTTATCTCTGTTACAATATTTACTACTTCAAGCATAGCTGATTTAGATTTTGATTTCCATTTTGTAGTAATTGCTTTTTGGCAGTCACCAGAATTCAACTTAACAAGACCTTACTATGTCTAGGCAATTCGGATCCTGTATCCTAGCCCAAGAATAATTTCCTTAGTTACACTCACTTGTTTGACCAGTATTCCTGACAGAATATTCTGTATTGATTTTTGTAAAATCTGCCAGCTCATTACACTCTGAAAACATATGTTCAATTACCTCTTTCTTCCTCATCACACCTCCAACATTTGCCAACTGTTTGAGGAAAAATTATTTGAGGTCTGCTTAAGGTATAAAAGTATCTACGCAAATAATTCCAAGCAAAAATCTTAAATCTTCTACATTTTGTTACATATTTGGAAGCCATACATATGTCCTCCCATTGTTTCTCTGAATTGCATACGTAATCTCTCTTCCTAACCTTTTCTGACCTCTTCTGATAGATTCCTTCAATCATTGTGTGCAGTATTAGCCCTACTAATCATCTATTTTTAACACAGTTTCTCTGCTAGATTCAATTTAAAAAAACAATGCAGGTCTTTCATTCAGGGTTCACCTATCCCTTTTTCCTTAAGCTATACTCTGCCTTCACTATCAGGGACTGATATCAATCACTAGCCTGTAATCCAAATATCTCCTTGACCTCTTTCCATTCTATTACCTTTTCTTCTCTAATTATTTGTTCCCAATACCTTGGTTCCTTTGCCATCTTCCACCAGTAAATTCCAGTCCCCTGTTCTCTATTCTCTGTATTCCTAACTGCAGTCGGGGTCTATATTACAGTCTCGAAAGCCGACAATGTCGAATCTGACACTGTCTACACGAGAATAGCGAAACTGCAGAACATCAAACAAGTAGACCGAAATCTCTGTAAGGGAAGATTTCCGTTTACTTCAATATAGTGCAGTCTCGGAGTTGGTATATTTAAGTAGTGGGGGTGTGGGAGGCACAGCCCCCCACGTGGCAGGTACAGGGGGGCTTGCCCCCCTGCCTACACCGTTCAGTTTTTTTTTTTTTTTTTTTTTTTGTTATTGTTATTTTTTTTCTGAACATTCGATGCTTTAACAGTTCGATCACTAAAGGTCAACCATTAGTGATTCGAACTGTTAAATATTCGATGTTCTAATATACACCCTTGCAGTCATCTCTATAGGCCAAATCTCCTTTCTTCATTTCCGTGTTGGCTTAGTTCTTCTTATACTTTTTGCTATTTTATGACTATAATATTCTGTATGACTGTTATTATTCTCCTTACAGATCTGCATCCAAAATTCCATTCTTTCCTTATTTCTTGAACTACCCCCTTGTTTAATCATCATCTCTTTCCACTTTGAATCGTAGCTTTCTGTTTGTGTTATGTATAACAGCCTTTACTATGTAGCTCTAAAATATCCCTTCAAATCAGGTAATTCTAAACCTTCTTGTTCTATTGGGAGAAGCAACTTATCACACTTGATTCTTGCCCTCTTCCCCTCCCAAACAAAATCTTTCAACTCTTTATTAATGTCTACAACTTCTACTCTGGTTGATAAAAATATGCTTAACCCATGTATAAAACTAAAGGGACTAAACATGTTTACTGCTTGCGTCTTGCTATCCATAGGCAAGCACTTCCAGTTTCTCAGTTTTGTATTATCTTTTTAGTCTCTTCCCATATATCCTTAGCTGCCATAACTGAATTCTTTAATCCAAACTACAAAATACTTCATTTTATCATGTCCCCATAAACATGGATATTGCTGAACCATTTCATGTGTGGGTACACAGTTTATAGCTATAGCCTTCGTTTTATCTTCATTAATTTGATATTTTGAAAAAAATACGGAACTGACTCAAAATATTCCATAACACTGAGATGTCCTTTTCTGGTTCCATCAAGAAAAATAATATCATCTGCAAATAAAGCCAACTTTCCTTGAGCAGCTTACCAATTATATCCTTGAATTTCTGAGTTCCTTATTTTCTTTGCCAATAATTCTAAATATAGCACAAATAACAAAGGAAGGAAGAGGATACCCCTTGTCTGGTTCCTCTGTTCAGACAGAACTTATCAGAGAGAAACCCTCCCACTTTAATTCTTGCCTCTGGTTCCTCACATATCTACATAACCAAGATCTTAAAGAAAAAATGGAAAAAGTTTAACAGAAGGCTCTGCCTCAGTGTTATAGTATGTTATCAAAAATGGCCCATACAGCAATATTTTGCTTTAGTACAAGAGTAAATAAACTCTGAAGTAAATATAGGAAACAAACCCATGGAGATGATCAGTGATTCAGGAGGTGCGACAAGAATGACAAGCTGAAAGCAGAAACTACAGGGTGTTGACAGATGTGTACGATGTGTCACAAACTTTAAATGGATTTTAGCCACCATAACTCAGGCTGAGCCTGTAATCAGTCACTGTTTGTCTGATGATGTGAGGCAGTGGCAGCTGTGCTAGGGGGAGTAGGGCAGTGCATGTGTAACATATGCCAGCCTAGCTAGCTGGGGTTTTGTAGAGAATCATACGTCATTTGAATATCAAAGTGATCTGTACAGATGCTTGTGTTAAAATGTATTTGTAAAGTTGGTTGCGCTAAAAATGTATTAACAGTGGGGTCCTGCTGGACAGGAAATAAATATACATGCATGTCAGGCTGTACTGTTGTAACTACAGCACCACACAATGAGAAATCCAAAACACGAATAATACCACCAGCTAGTTTACCAACAGTAAAAAGTTTATTTAATAAAATGCTCTGACATCTCGGCTCTTGCAAACCTTCAAGGAGTATAATATTTTTAAATCACAACCTGCCTAAATACATACACCAATCAAATAATTAAACAATTTACTCTAATTACATCACAATTCAATTCATTCATAAAATTAAATAAAACATCTCCAATTAAGTTCATTATTCAACCCTTTGGGTGACATAGTATCAAATTTTAAAATATACATTGATTCTTTTGTTAATAATTTGTTTTTAAAATCAATTTCAACATTATATATTTTAATTTGGTCCAAAACAGTGCCTTTAAGACCACCACTATTACCTGCATGTTTCACATTGAAATGGTGTGCTATAGCACTTTCTTATTTTTAGCTATATCCCTAATATGTTTAACAATCTAGTCTTGAACGATCTTTTAGTTTCACTTGCATAGTATTTTTTACATGGACATCTGACGGCATAAACAATGCCCTTAGAATGACAACAAATACCATCCTTCACTTCAAAAATATGTCCATTAATATATCTGAAACTTTGAAGAATAAAGCTGAATGCTTTACATTTACTGCAAACACTTGTACCTAGACTCTTTAAACTTCTCTGTATACTCTGCACTGGAAATATTATTTTTGACTTCACCAAGAAATCTTTTAAATTTCTCCCTCTTCTATGACATCACAGGGACCTCAATTTTTGCATAAACATGTCATTCAAATTCGCAATATATGTTCAGTGACTAACCAGAACCTTTTTAAGTATGGTACTAAAATAACTATATGTCGTAGTAAAATACATATCATTTCTTTGTCCACACACTTTTTTTGAACATAAATTTTCCCGACTGTTTGCCCCTAGTATTATAGATATATTCCTTTAAGAATTTTTTCCAACAACTTTCAAGCATTTCTTGATCAAAACCACTACTTTTAAAAATATTGGTAGTGTTCTTCATTTCTCTTACATAATCAGCTTCATTATTACACAACCTATATATATGTACAAATTCTCCAAAGGGAATGGCACTAATAGCATGAAGAGAATGACAACTTTCAGCCCGCACAAACTGTGTTCCATTTTCAAATTTTCTATGTACTTTAGTGCAAATTTTTATATTACTATCATCCAAAACTACATCCAAAAAAGGGACAGTTTTACCCACCTTCAAACTATCAAAAGATAGTCCAAATCTATTGTTACCTACCATTCTAATAAATTCTTGTATTTCATCTTCACCCCCTTTACACAAGAAAATCAAGTTGTCTATAAATCTATAATATGAAATGACATGTTTATGAAAAAATTCACTTCTATATACATACTCATTCTCAAATAAGCCCATACTAAGGTTGGCATAAGAGAGGGCAAAAGATGCCCCCAATTGCTGTACCCTTCTTTTGTCTAAACAATTCTTCCCCAAAGACAAAATAATTAATAACAAAATAATCCAATAATTCTAAAACAAATTATGTATTGTTGTAACTGCTGAAATATATATATATATATATATATATATATATTTTTTTTTTTTAAAAGAGGACACTGGAAGGGAAGGGGTTAACTTCAGCCCAGCTAACCTTAAGAAAAATATTCTGAAATTAAATGACTTGGTTTAGGCCACAAAGATTCTATCTCACAGGTCTGAATGCAGCTAGAGATGCAATGTTTGTGAAAAGCCTTTCTGCAGGAAAGGTGTAAACGTTGGGATTGCCTAACAGCTTACAGTTACTGCACTAAGCTTTGTGTGTGTACTGTGACACATCAGTGCCAATTCCTGGCTCAGTAGCTAGTGAGGGGGTAGCGTGAGAACCACTGTCAGGTGACCAGATGTGATGTCATTTTGTAGCCAGCAATGAAACTGCATTTAGATACTAGTGAGAGATGTGTCAGTAGCAGTCAGCACTCTGTTTTTAGAACTTGACAACAAAGACACTCATCCACTTCATCTTGCCTTGCTTTAGCAAGTAACCAGGGAATAGTAATTCTTCAGTCAGTTACGAAAATATAGGGAGATTAGTTAAATATTGTTTTTCTGTATCTGTTCGAGTGTTTCCATCTGTACAGTTTTTTAAATATTTACTGTGAACTAAAACTCTGGTGTTTATTGTAAATAGATATTCAAGTTTCATGTTTTCTATTTCATTGCTTATTATTATACAATAACCCTCCATTAATATTCTAAAACGTGCACGCTGATTGGCCAGCGTGCCCATTGTAAATCCCACAATATACCAATGGAAAAAAGTCCTCAAAATATATATTTTTAAACAAAAAAAAAAAAAAAACCGGAGCAACAGAGACTTTCTTTTCTCCGCTGCTTCCGTTTCTAAGCATTGATGTACTGGGTATGCGTGGGACGCAAGTCCCATACACATGCTCTGTACATCAAAACAGGGAAGCAGTATACCACAACCAGCAGAAGAAAAGTAATGCGCCATTATACAAAGACATTATTTAAGAAAAGTAAGTATTTTTTTTCTTAAATAATGTCATTGTAAAATAGCAATAACTGACTCCGTGACTGTAGTATATTGAAATTTACCCACGGTTGGCTTTATTTAATCACTCTGGCTTTGCCCTCGTGATTAAACCACACCAACCGTGGGTAAATCTTCAATATACCACACCACATCATCGGTTACTGCTTTATTAAATATATCTATGCCTTTCATTGTAACTGGTCTTCTATAAAATATTTAACCTTTTGAGAATAAATGTATTTATTTAGTGTCACTGTGGCTCCATATTCCTGAAAGTCTTGCTGCTTGGTTAACACTGCCATCTATATAAGTATTAATTGTATTAAGAGTAATTGTGTACCACGTGAAGAGCCTTAGGGTAGCTGGCTTTGGAGTGTTCTGGTGATGGTGTATCTAACTTACAGTCTGGGTACAGGTGGCAAAGCAAGTAAGCTGCGCAAGCCTTTCCCAGGTGTGTGTGTGTGAAAATCAAATCTCAGAGAGTCGGTGTGTCAGCTATTTTTAACAGGGACATTGACAGCACTAATTTCACAGAGAGGGTGATGCAGGACTTGGCTTGGAACACCCGACTAAGGACTTAACTCTCTAGCTGTGTCAGTAGGGAGCCTTGATTGGGGCCTGGAGAGAAGGTCTGGTGGGGAAACTGTACTTGGTGCAGACAGTTGCATCTGAAAATACTGTGTGGGTCTATTTTTTTTTTTTTTTTTTTTTAGTGAATGTTCCCCACCAGTGTCAGTGGTAAGGATTGAGGCGGGATGTCACAGTTTGATCAGTGTTCTTCCTTAATAAACAAACAAAATAAAAACATTTCTGCAATATAGCATTTTTATTTTTACATGGAATAAAAAAATAAAACTTTCTTCTCAACTATAGGAGAGTATAGAAAGAAAGAAAACATAACTCCCCTTCTTTTGATCCCAAGTGTAACTGCTCTAGATGCCACTGTCTTATGTCCCTTCCCTGTACTACACAAGTCTCACCCCTTCCCCACCAGTCTGCACATCCAATGAGCTATTACCAAAAGAATACAAAAACAGATGTCCATTCATTCACTGAGCACTTCATGCACAGCCAGCTGTAGCACAAAGATCTTCAGGAGTGGCCAGAAGGCAAGATCATTTGGTGAAAGGCATTAGACTGTATATGATGGAAGTCTAATAGGTAACACAGAACATACTAGATGCTTATTACTAAGGATTAAGAATAAATGGTGGAAAGGGGTACAGTCTGCATCTAGTACAGGAAGATATTTAAATTTTATCTACACAGCATAAAAGTCCCAGTTCAGAAGCTAATGAGAATAGCATGGCGACCTTAGCCACCAACCTTCTCTGCTTCTGTCAAGTGATCCTTAGTGACTCATAGATGGCTCCAGACACAGTCATCATGAACAATTAAAAGCCAATGAACCATGCTCTGCTGAGCTGTCTTATGCTTCATAAATGCACCTCTTACTGAGTAAGTCCTGAAAATTAGCTGATGTCTGGTTGGGGGAGCCATGGTTCTAGGACAGGCTTGGCAAATGGCTGTTTAAAATAAGAAGTTATGTACTCACCATAACGTTCCATCTGATTAGATATACTTAATTTTTCTGCAACCTGTGGGTATACGGATCCGTATCGGATCCGAGCCGGCAACTTTTTTTCTAGCATCTGCTCCAAGTTCCGAGCTCCTCCCCTTAACCATAATGCCCTACCGTCTCCTACCTTCCCTCAGATCGAGTTTGCTGCAACTAACAATATAAATGCAACTCAACCCAATAACCAACCTGAAAACAGGATAAGGTCCGGGGGATGGAGGAAGGGAATGTTGCAGAAAAATGAAGTATAACTACTCAGATGGAACGGTATGGTGAGTACATAACTTCTTTATCTGAAGTAGTTAACTTCATTTTATCTGCAACCTGTGGGACAGAGTCCTCAGCTACTCCAATCCTGGGAGGCCCTTATGGAAGGATATTCCTGAGCACTGCAGAGCCAAAGGAAGCTCTACCCCTCGAAATCAGATCCAATTTGCAATGGGAAATGAAGGTATGTGAATTGGCCCATGTCGCTGCTGCGCAAATATCATCCAAAGGTACCCTGGACCAAAAAGCAGCAGAAGTTGCCATGGACCTGGTAGAGTGAGCCTTAACTATACCAGGAGGTGATGAACCTTTTGCTTTGTAAGCATGTGAAATGCAAAGAGTGATCCATCTGGCTAAAGAAACTTTAGAAATAGCTTTTCCCATAAATGCTTTGGGAAAAGAAACAAACAGTTGGTCAGTCTTGCGGAAAGACTTTGTTCTATGAAGATAAAAACGAAGTTGTCTATGAACATCCAACAAATGGAGTTTGTATTCACCTTTATTTTGAAAGTTGGGAAAGAAAATGGGCAGATTAATGGACTGGTTTATGTTTGCTTCAGATGCCACTTTAGGTAAGAAAGAAGGGTTAGTACGGAGGGAGACCCTATCCTTATGGAAGACCAAATACGGAGGCACGGCAGACAGAGCTTGAAGCTCAGAAACTCTCCTAGCTGAAGTGATGGCTACTAGGAAAGCGGTCTTCCAGGACAAAAATTTTAAGTCCAACGAAGCTGCAGGTTCAAAAGGAGGGGCTACCAATGCCTGTAAAACAAAAGTAAGGTCCCAAGGAGGTACAGAATCCTTGACAGAGGGTCGTAGCAGAAAAGTACCTTTGAGAAAAGCCTTACACAGCCTAGAGGAGGCTAAGGCCATATCGTCTTCGCCAACGTGAAAACTGGAAATGGCTGCAATTGTACTTTCACTGTGGAGGAACTAGCTCCTTGCTGAAAGATACCAGACAGGAAGTCCAACACCACTGGAACAGGAGCTGTAAAAGGATCGATTTCTCTCTGTGAAACCCAAATGGAAAAGCGCTTCCATTTACTGCAATATAGTTTTCTAGTGGAATCTTTAAGAGAGGCCACTAGAATCGATTTGAGCTGGGATGAGAGACCGGGAGTCCTGGTGATTAACGGAACTGGAGCAACCAAGTTGTTAGCTTGAGGCTGCCCAGATCGGGTGGACGTGTCCCTGACGGATGGGAAATTAGATCCGGGCAGGGATCCAGAACCCACAGAGGAGCTAATAGAGGAGACCAAAGGAATGGGAACCAAACCTGACGAGGCCAGAATGGGACAATGAGGATCACTTTGCACCGTAGTTGGCAAGCTTTCTGAAGAAACTTCGGAATGAGTGGCAATGGAGGATAAGCATACAGAAGCCCGGGGGGCCAAGCATGGACTACAGCATCTCTGGTGACTTCCCCTGGTGAGGGAATCAGAGCGAAGAACTCGCTGCACTTCGCGTTGGAAAGAGATGTGAAGAGATCACAGCAAGGCTGACCCCATGCCAGGAAAATCTCCTCTGCTACTGACTGTTTCAGAGACCACGCGTACGGCATCAGAATGGCCCGGCTCAATCTGTCCACTAAAATGTTGGAGCGCCCTGGGATGTGCATTGCTATCAGACACCGACCGGTGGAAATCGCCCATTCCCACACTCTCATGACCTTGCGATATAGAGGGTAGGATCTGGTTCCCTCCTGCTTGTTGATATACCATATGACCGATATGTTGTCTGACTGAATTGCAATCAATCCAAGAGGGAGGACGGTGTGAAAGGTTTCCAATGCTAAAAACACTGCCCTCATCTCTAGAACATTTATGTGCAAATTGGTCACAGTCTGGGACCACGTGCCTTAGACTGTCCTTCCCAAACAGTGTCCCCCCCACCCGAGTTGGTAGGCGTCCGTGGTCACTGTGGTTTGGACTGAGGGTGACGCAAATGGGTATCCTGTTGATATCTCCGGTGTAGTTAACCACCAAAGAAGAGATGTCCTGCAGACATGACTGATCTTGATCGGAAATTCCATGGGTAGGTCTAGCCAGGACCACTGGACAGCCAGAGTCCATTGAAGAACCCTCATGTGAAGGCATGCATACGGGAGAATAGATATGGCGGCAGCCATGGAGTCCAGAGCCCGGAGAACCTTGCTCGCCTTTGAAGACTGGGAGTTCGCTATCTGAGCTACGTGGCCCCTGAGATGTAGAATCCTGTCTGGAGTTAGGAATACCTTCATCTGCTAAGTGTCTAACCTTGCCCCAATGAAGTCTAGTATTTGTACTGGTTGCAAATGGGATTTGTGAACATTGACTGTTATTCCCAGTAAGTCTGCTAACCGAATGAAATAATCCCTGGCCAGACACAAGTGATGCTTGTTGTGTGCAGCGAAGAGCCATTCGTCCAGGTAAGGAAACACCTGAATACCCTGAAGCCTCAGGTGGGCCGCTACCACTGCCATTACCTTGGTGAACACCATAGGAGCTGTGGTGAGACCAAAGGGTAGGGCGCTGAACTGAAAGTGACTGGCTCCCAGCCAGAAGCGCAGAAAACTCCTGGAGCTCCTGTGTATTTTGATGTGGTAGTAAACATCCTGAAGGTCTAACAAGCACATTCATTCGCACTCTCGGAGATAAGGTAGAATGGACTGTAGAGTGACCATCTGGAGTTTCTGTTTTGCTACAGACAGGTTTAATGTTGACAGGTCTAGAATGGGCCTGAGGTCCCCAATCTTTTTTGGCACCAAAAAGAACCTTGAGTATACGCCTAATCCGGGCTGATTGGGGGGAACCTTTTTGATGGCTCGTTTGATAAGCAGCTTTGAAACCTCTAGTGCTGCGGCCTCCCTGTGAGCGGGTGGAACATCCGGGGGTGTTTTGCAATGTTTGGAGGGGCAATGAAAGGAATAGAGTAAGCTCTGGATATTATCTGAAGAACCCAGCAATCTGTCGTAATGGACTCCCATGCCTCTGGGTGTAAGGACAATCATCCCTAGACTGATTCCAGAGTAGGACAGTCGGGCAACCCCTCAGGGCTGCTGACCGGGTCTATCAGAAAAGAGTTCCCTAGACCCCCTCTACCTTTGGGTTGGCATTGATCTTGTCCCCCTCTGCCTCTGGGGGAATAGCTGTCCTGAGAATCCCAGGAAAACTGAGATTTTCAGAACCACATCTTTTCCTGCCCTCTTTGATTCCTAGAGAAGGACCGCTGAGGGTTAGAGAAGCAGACTCCGACAGCAGACAAAGTCTTCCCATCCTTTTCACTCTGGACCAGTGTGTCACGTACTGCCTTCCCAAAGAGGGAAGAGCTGTCATAGGGAGCGTTGATAAACAGCGCCTTTAAAGGGTCCGCGAACTGATACAATCTGAGCCAGGCATGACGCCTCATGGCTATGCCTGTCCCAGCTCCTCTAGCTGCTCCTTCCGTGGCGTGGGAAGGTAGCCGCATAGATGTATTTGAGACTGACTTCAGAGCAGACATTTTTTCCGAAAACAGCTGTATGTCCTGCGGCGATAAAGACTCTGGGGCGACTCAGCGAATTCCGAAGCAAGGTCTTGCTGAAGTCGAATCACATGTGCCAAATAATTCAGCACACGGATAGAATAAGGTCGCTGAAGAGTATAAGCGCTTCCCAAACCTATCCACCGACCTGGACTCCTTGTCTGGAGGGTGGACTAACGAACTCTCCTGTGCTAGTTCCTTCTTTGTGGCCGCTGCGACCAACATAGCATCAACTGGGGCTCCTTTCGACCAGGGTTGTCTATCTGAAGGAGGAGATAAGACCTTGTCAGGATGTTTGGGGATGGGCTCTACGGTGTCGGGCTCCTTCCATGCCCTCGTGGTGATGAGGTCCACCAAGGGGTCTGCTGGTTGGGACACCCAGGAAGTAGATGGGCCCATGCCAAAGGCCTCCAGGAACGCTGACTCATCCCCACAAGATTTTGGGGCTGACCAACCTCCCCTCTGGTGGAGGATTTCCATAATTTCTCCAAAGGAGACGTCTTCGGGAGGTGACCTGGGGGAACCTTCTCCTTCATCTAAGTCAGTGTCAGTGGTGAGGGACTCGGGGGTGTCCAAGTGCCTCCTTTTGCACTTGCACTTGCGGTGGCCCTTTTCAGTGGGACTTTCAGAAGGGGATCCGCGAGCTGCAGGGGTTTCCTCAGGGAAAATGACCTGGGGATCCTCTAGCACGGGCTGTCCCTGAGACAGGATGAAGGGAGTCATCGCCAAATCCAGGGGGGCCTGGGTGGTATCCGAGGGAATGGGCTGGGGTCTCAATCCCTGGGAGAGAACCCTCTCCACCACTTCGAAGGCCAAAGGAGAAGTCCTCCCCGGATCTGAAGTGGGGACCAGAGCCGAAGACAGGGTAGCCAGAGGTCCGAGGGAATAGGTCGGGTCCGAAAGGGTAGGAGCCAAAGAATCCATTCCCCCAGGTCCGACTCCCTGTCCGCAGCTCCGAGAGTCACTCGGATCCGAGTAAGTCAGATCCGAGGAACTCAAGGTAACAGCCGGAGTCGAGGTTGGAGGAACCGTCGGCGCTGAGCTACCAGCTCCGAAGAACCTTGGATCCAAAAGCCCCGAAGCCGAAGCACGGATCGGGGAAGGAGAGATGGGGCGGAAAAGAGGCATGGAGGTCGCCCCTCCAGAGGGAGAGAGACCTGGCAAGACTCCCATCTGAATTTGGGTCTGAAGAAATCTCCGCATCATCCTGTCCGTATCCATTTCCGATAGGCTCCGACTCGACCTCGAAGAGGCCACCAACTCGGATCTGGCTGGTCTGCGCAGAGGGGTGGAGGGCCTCGGGTCCAAATGTTCCAACGGCTCCGTTGAGAAACGCGGTGACCGGAGCCAAGGAGAAACAGGCCTCATGGTCTTGGATGGTGGGCTGAGAAAGAGCTCCCTGTCTGGGAATGTCTTGCGATGCCTGTCTTTCTTTTTCTCCCCTTCTTCTCTGCGTCTTTCCTTTTCCTTCTCTTTATCTTTGTCAGCCTCGCTGACTGAAGATCTGTCCTTAGAGGACCCATCGCCAGACGAAGAGGGAGGTTGAGTCCCTGTCTGGGGAGGTGCACTAGCGACCGAGGCATGGCAACTGGGAGAAGGCCTTTGGTAACTAGCTTGGCCTTACAATCCCTAAGGGCCCTGGGGTTGAGGCCTGAACAGATAGCACACTGGGTGGATAAGTGTGCCACTCCTAGACATATCACACACAGTGTGACCATCAGCAGGGGAAATCTTATGGCCACACTCTGTACATTTTTTTAATACAGGCTTTGGCTGATCAGCCATAGTCCTGCAGACAAAGGTAAAGGTACTACCTTCCCACAAAAAGAAACCACACACACACAGGTAGGGGAAGGGCAGGCCTGAGAACTATTCTACTACCAAAAAAACTTTTTTTTTTTTTTTTAAACTAACGACCAACACATTACTACAGAAGGGGAGGATGGGTAATCTTACACAAGCACACTAGATATAAACAAAGGTTTCCACTTACTATCCTTTTTTAGCTCAGAGCAAAGGAGACCACAATGCACACTACTGGCGTGGCAAACGAGATCTGAGGGAAGATAGGAGATGGTAGGGCATTATGGGTAAGGGGAAGAACTCAGAGCTCGGAGCAGATGCTAGAAAAAAAGTTGCCGGCTCGGATCCGATACGGATCCGTATACCCACAGGTTGCAGATAAAATGAAGTTAACTACTTCAGATTGTTAATTAACATGTTACAGCCAACAAAACAAAATATTTGCTGTAACTACACAGATCACTTATTTGACTAGCTGGACATCAATCTAGTCCATGGAATTTAACCTGTATGTTGATTATCTAGGCCTATAATGCACAGCCATAGAGGCTATCTGCTCTTGTCCGAGTTCCGCACACATAAACATAAATTATATATATATATATATATATATATATATATATATATATATATATATAAATATACACACATATATATATATATATATATATATATATATATATACACACACACACATTTTATATATATATATATATATATATATATATATATAAAATGGTTTAATATCAAAATGTGGAATGCCATTTACGCAAAACTGGGATAGTCAAATATACCATTTCCAATTTCTGTAATGCCATTCTGAAAATGTTCGAATGTGCATTAGCTAATGTGCATTAGATGTTCTAACAGATTGCACTACAGTGGGGATTGGGAAATGTACCCTTTTCCTCACTGTAGTGCGATCCTGGAGTTGGAATATATAATTTGCAGGGGGTATGGGGGAGCAGGCACCCATAAGGGAGGTGAAGGGGGGCTTGCCACTCTGCAAAACTGTAAAAACTTGTGCTGTAGACATACAATTCATACAGCAGCTTCAGCAGAACTTCCTGGGGGGTCTGACGTCACCTCCTGAAATTTCAAATTTGTTCAAGTGCAGAAGTCAAGGTGATCATTTTCGACAAGTCTGTAAAAGTGGCACTGCCAAATTTGGAATGTCAGATCAATCAAGTAACTAGATTTTTTTTTTTTTACTTTCAACTTTTTGATAGGAAACCTATATATGTGCATACACACACACACACACACACACACACACACACACACACACACACACACACACTTGTTAATCAAGTGAATATCTACTGGGGGTCACTCACTGAGTTAAAACAAGTGAACATGACCTCCTAGGTGGCAAACCAATTCAGCATCTTTCCACCAAAACTTAAAAAAATACAGCTTACAAGGCAACTTGTAAGGACCCCCAAATATCTGACAGCATAAAAATGACAATGGTGATCACTTAACGAACAGCTAATAAAAAGCCTGCCAAACTTCTACTTTATTTTAAAGGCAGTAACTACCTTAAAAACAAAAAGAGAAATTTTACAGTTTACAAGCTGTCTAATAACCAATCACAATTATGATCCATTAATGACAGCTTATACACTGAAACCTTTGGATTTCCCCTACAAGCTGGCACCCAGGATAGGTCCCCCCAAGGTATTGCCACTATCTGTTCTTAATCAACAGGCCTATAATTTTTCAATCTCCATCATTTTAGATATACTTAGCTACAACTGCTCTTTGCCACTAAGAATATCAGTCTCTTTCTGAATCAGGTGTGAAGACACAATGATGGCAAGGCTGAGGCACTAGACACGAGTGATTGTATTTTATATCACGTTGCCAATCGGCAAACAGAAAATCACCAGAAAAAAAATAATTTAATCTAATTCAACATCCAGTCAGCTGCTGAAACTAAAGAAGTCCTTATTCTATACTGTGTTAGTAACAGGGAAATTCCTCTATGTACCGAAAATCACAGAACCAGCTAATGGTGGTGGGGAATGCCATTAATACCACAAGGCAGCCTTATTCAGTAAACATACTTCTGTGCCACAAGAACACATTCAATGTATGCAAAATCCAATTCCCACTGAACCCCGAGACATCAGGAAAGTCCAAGCAACAATGTTCTGCAGCACTGTTCATCTACATTTTAGTACAACTTGAAAGACATGATGCCAAGTCAATATATAATGCCACTAGCTGCACTACTGTGTATAACAGCTGAGTACTGCTGTCCCACCCTACCTACCAATGCTCCATGGCATAGGCAGCACAACAGGACTCAAAACAGTAGCAAAGGTGTAATCCAAGAGGTTAACTGGGTAGGGTTGTGGTCAACTTATTATCTGACTGAACTCAGGTGGGGAAACAATGAAGCCTATCTAACCCCCCCCCCCCCCAAAAAAAGTAATTAATTTATTCTTTATTCAGGTAAGCCACAGCCTATCCACAGAATATACACATACACACGCATGCACACCTAGATGCAGTTTTGGATTTCCAAACTGGCTATAAGCATGTCTTTGGGATATGGCAGGAAACCACCGTAAACAACCTAAGCCCAAGAAAACAAAGGGAACACACAGAGCATTCATAAAACATGCACCCCAGCAGGGATCCAAACAGAAAACCAAATGGCACCACCACTGCAGTGACATAGAAAATCAGATTACAAAGGTTTCTCTTAAAGAAAGGTTCTGCGGCAGAGACTAGTAGTAATCTTATCCCACAATGCCAGGTAAGGATGTGGGCGGAGATGCTAATGCTAAAATGTATTTCTTAATAATGACTGCAAATGTATTATATACAAATTAGCACAAAGAGAAACCTACATAATTACTTGTAAAATACTCCATTTATTACTCTGTCATACTTTTATCCCTTTTTCACCTTCCTTGCATCTTAAATCAGTCACTCCTGTAAAGGCAACTACTGCCCCATCTGGTATCTCAACTAGTAAGATAAATGCATTCAACATAAAACATAATGCAGCAAAGCACTGTTGTCATATATTTTACACAACAGATAAAATGAACATAAGGGAACTGAAGAAAAAAAAAACATCTATCAAACAAACCATCTTGGCTAGTTTCAGCATCACAGACCTTATCAAAGTTAAACAAAATAAATATTGTATGGGTTGTTCTTTTTCCATAAAAGCAAATATTCCACACTGGTTAATATAGACATTTGCTCAATGAAAGACCAACAACTCTGGTTTCATTTGAATAAATTGCCTACGAGAATGAACACATAATTGCTGCTTTTCATCTGGATGCTTTGAATCAATACAATATGTAGTCTGCGCACTACATACTGTTGCTGCGGTCAGAAAGAGAACAGTGCCTGCTCTTATCTAATTATATTTAGCTACACTGAAAAAAAATGTATTAATATTAAATATCACAGCAGAGGATGTAAAGCAACAGTAAGTGACTATGTCAAATCACTTAATCTGCTGGCTTCAGATTTAGTTTACTGAAGTAGTTTTCAGGTTAAAATACAAAATGTGACTACAGCAGGTGATATTTACAAAGGCCCCCTGCAACAGATAGGAAATTTGGACATATATGTCTTCAGTGCTGTCATCTGACTCATCTTAAAACCATGAACTATGCATGCATTACTGCTGTCCTTCTGGCAGACTTAAAGGCAGTGCATGGCACATGCATTCTCAGTTGTTTCTACAAGGCTGATTAGTTAAGGCCTCCTTGCATAGTCCACTACTCGAAACTTCCTGCATTAAGTGCCTAAAAAGCAAATAGCCCACATGTCTAGTTGTTCAGCCTGGGTTAATATGGGATAGCTCTGTTGAGTAAAAGCTGGACATAAAACCAATCAACCTACAAAACATGAACTAACAATTGCTTCACTGGATATATGCTTACTAACAGGATGCAGACTGGATGACATAATGGTAAGGAGGATGCTGGACACCCTGTGCATCCAGAAGACAAGGTGGAAAGCCAGTGCAGCAAAGCCACTTAGCTCAGGATCCAGAGTCCACTACACAGGGAAGGACAAACTAGAACCAGTATGGAAATTGCAGTGAGGGAGACAGTAAAGACAGTAGGGATGTCATCAGAATTAGTGATAGACTCACGGCACTCAGATTCTAGTGTAAAGATAGGGTTGTATTCATAACTTCAGGATATACCCCACAGCAAGGTTGTGACTATGAAGACAACAGCGCATTCAGGCAGCAGTTGCAGGACCTACTAGATAAGACAGGACAACAAAGGGTGGTTTTGAATATGGCAGAGCTAAATGCTCATGGGAGGACAGACAGAACAGGATACGAAGACTGTCTGGGCACAAACAGCTAAGGCATATAGTATTGAAGAAGGAAAGGCCATTATAGAGTTCTGTCTGGCAACTGGATTGATGGTGACCAACACATGGTTCAGCAAAAGAGAGAGAGTCACAAATCAGATACATAAGTGGCCATCATGCAATTCAGGTAGACTTCCTCCTAGTAAGGAAGGGACACTAGGGAAGAACCAGAGATATCAGAGTTATCTCAGCCCCAATGAAACAGTTGGCCCACTAACTAAATTCAAAGCAATTTGATGATCCGCTTGCTTATTAAGCATCCTTTTCTGCCACGCTGTCTATGCAGATGTAGATAGTTGCAGAGATGCATCTGTCCCCATGACAAATACGATGTAAAATTCAAAAATAACTCCTATAGTGGAACCCTAATATAAACAAGCTCTACAATAAAAGGAACAAATCCATTGCATGCAAAAATAAATCTAACACACAAAAAACCAAAAACATTTTTGCCAAACTAAACAAGAAACTCCAAATCTCGATCAAAGCAAACAAAAGACAGATATTGCATAAAAATAGCTACCAAGGCAAAAGACAACCACACAGCCTGTTTAAGTATGTCATAAATCTTAAAAAGAATGCTTAGCACTACACAGAGCTAATATTAAATAATTGTATACGTCCTCAGACCCAGAGGACATATGCAATCTACTAGTGGACAAATTCTGCTCCAACTTTACCCTCCTTCCCACTAATGTTCACAGATCAAATATCCACATGTACCCAACCCCCCCCCCCACTTCAAATCTCCAAAGAACAAGTTCTCAAGGTGCCAAGAACACCAAGTCTATCGGGCCAGATAAAAAAAACAAGCTATCTGCTGGTTAGCCTGAAACATAAATTGTCAGATCCCCTACAGAGACTATAAAACATTAGTCTTAAAGCAGGCTTTGTACTGGATAAATGGAGAGCAGCAACAGTCATTTCCTTGCACAAAAGGTAGGGCTACAACAGATGAGGGTAATTACAGACCCATTAGCCTGATCAGCCTAATTTGCAGTGCCACTGCAAAGATCATTTATGGAACTAATATAAAGGAATACAGATGGCCTACAGACTCTTGACCTAGACCAGTTTGGATTCATTAAGCTCAGGTCCTGCCTACCTAACATGGTTAACTTCTTTAGAACAAGTCAACAAGGCAAAAGAAGAGGGCAAATCAAAGCACACTGCCTGTCTGGACCTTGCAAAGGTGTTCACCACCATCCCACCCTAAGGCATCATACATAAACTCTCCCAGCTAAATATTAACCCCTATACAACTCATTGGATAGCAAACTGGCTCACAAACAGGGCACAGGAAATAAGGAGGGTGGCTCTACTTCCTCTCAAAAGAGTTGTCAGCAGCGAGTGCTGGAGTACCCGAAAGTTCAGACCTTAGGCCATACCTCTTTGGCATTTAATTCTCAGAGGTCAAAGCTATTGTTAAGAGACTGGGGCTGCCCAAGTTGTTGCCAGCATAAACTCACCAGAGGACACCATGAACCTATAAGAGGGTCTGTTCCAAAAAATGGCTGCCAAAATCATGGACTGAAACTAAATGCCAAGAAATGTATAACCATCCTTAGGCAAGCATGATGCTTTTCTAACTACCCTACTGACAAAAACCCCGCTAAAAACTTCTCATAGTTAGAGATCTGGGAACCTATGCTGACAATGAACTGACCTTTGATCGCATATATCCACTACTGTAAGGAAGTCTTTTTTTCTTTGCAACACTTATACTGAAGAATCCAAACAGATCCATGGATGTAATCGTTCCTCCGTAGTCAGTACTCATCAAGCTGAACATAATGCCCCTTATGGTATGTACCTATCAAAACACTTATCACAGCAGGAAAGATCATACATCCTCACTAAAAATAATCAAGGGCCTAAATCATAAAAAAAAGAAAAAAATGCAGACTGTCTCAAAGCTTTGCCCCTCTTCTCAGTATCAAACAGGCTACTGAGAGAAGACCTCTGCCTTGTATAAAGCCTCATCAGACCTTGTTCTATCAGACCTATTTTACATATAGAAGCCACTGGTATCAGAAACACCCACTCAAGACTCAAGGGGCCTCAATCTCTTTTGAAAGGTTAACAGAACATACTAGAAGAATAGGCATGTATCACAGAGAATCCTACTTATGTGGAAGCAGCTTTCCCTCCACATAAAGCAAAGTACTGTGCTCAAACATAACGTAGACAAATGGCTTGGTAATAGCAAATCCATCCCTAGCTTAGTACCCATGACCCTCACAGATAACAGAAACATGTAAATAATCCACTTATACTTGTGCATTTCATTGTTGGAGGTTCATACTGCAAAACAAAGGGCTAATTACCACTAGAATGCAAGCCTAGGCGTCTTACGAGCCTCACAGACCAACAACATAGTATGTACCTATGAACCTATAAACTACTGATGACCACAAACAACTACAAACAATTGCCAGATAAGGCTCTAAGGTCAACAGACATTAGGTTGAAGACCTAAAACTTGATTAGAGCAAAAGCACAAGAGTTCACCAAATACTTGGGGCTTTAGCACCCCAGGAAAAAGATGAAATAGGAAAAGTTGAAACAGAATGTCAGCCTCTCAAAATAACAAGAGAAGAGTCATTAGAACACATATGGGGCTGAGCCAGGTATGGAAATAAGGTACACAAGGGAAGTTGGAGGTGGAATGCAGAAGTCCAGGAAGCTATCAGAAGAAAGGAGGACTGCAAGGAAAAAGTGAGCGATACAAAATACAGACAAGGCCAAAGAAGATTACTAGCTGATTAACAAGGAGGCTAAGAGGGCAATTGCAATAGCAAAGAATAAGGCATCAGAGGCACTCTACTAGCTTCTAGAAAGTGACTTGGCAAATGGCTCAAAGAAACCATACCAGGTTGCTAGGCAAAGACAGAAAAATAAACAATACAGTCATCAGTCACCATACATAAGGAATGCTGCAAGGATCTGCTCACCAGTCCACAGTACATCAAAGACTGAAGGAAGTACTTCAAGCAGCTTCTGAATGAAGAAAACCCCAGAAAATGTCTACTGTCCCAAGTGCAGCCTATGATGAAAAAGGAAGAAGATTCCACTCCAGAAGAACTAACAAAGCACAGTTGTGTACACTTACCATAAATGTAGATGTTCGAGTGTATTCACTGTTGCAATCATCACACTTGGGTTATCTGCCTGCAGGTAGCCCTCAGTCGGCCCAAATACCAGAGACTTGGTATTTCTGCATCGGATGCTGTCGCTCCAAGACTGCCGTCAGGTTGTCAGGGGTATAAAAAAAAGCGGCCGATGAAATTACATCAGTTTTTCTTGTCCCAAATGTCAGGAGCCCCCCCCAAACAGGGAGCTAGGTTATGGTGGGGAAAACACCACCAACAAAAAGTAAATACCAATACCAATACCCCAGAAGGGGTTAGTAATAGCCATAGATAGGGGGGAGAGAGAGAAAAAGAGAAAACCAGGGGGCTGGAGGGAGGGAAACCAGGGCTGCAACAGTGAATACACTCGAACATCTACATTTATGATAAGTGCACTCAACTGTACTATGTTCTTCGTGTGAGCCAAAAAGGGGAAAAAAGGAAAGGGGGGGAAAAAAATTTTTAAAGGGGTTTTTTAAAAAGGGGGAAAAAAAAAAAAGGTAAAGGGGTAAGTTTAAAAAGGGGGGGGAAAAAGGGGAAAAAAATTTG